>NC_134437.1:8183515-8264019 GCF_030867145.1 Opisthocomus hoazin | reverse complement strand
TTCCAACCTTACCGATTCCATGATTCTGTCCTCCCTCCCAGCGGTGACCTCGACGGTGAAGCAGGCGCTGCAGGAGGCTCTCGTGCAGATCCTGCAGCCTCAGCGCCGTGTGGACGTCCTCCGTGACGTCATGGACGCCCAGCGCCATCGCCGACCCTACGTGGTCACTTTCTGTGGCGTCAACGGCGTCGGGAAGTCCACCAACCTGGCCAAGGTAGGACGCGATCCTCATGGCTCTCCACAGCCGGGGTGATGAGGTCAGGCTGTGGCTGCTAACGGGGTTGTTTTTTAATTATTTTTTTTTTTTTTTGATCTGTTGCAATGTGCAGATCTCGTTCTGGCTCATCGAGAATGGTTTCAGCGTCCTCATCGCCGCCTGCGACACCTTCCGCGCGGGAGCGGTGGAGCAGCTCCGCACCCACACCCGTCGCCTCAACGCCCTGCACCCTCCGGAGAGCCACAGCGGGCGGACCATGGTGCAGCTCTACGAGAAGGGCTACGGCAAGGATGCCGCTGGGATTGCCATGGAGGCCATCTCTTACGGTAGGCGGGAAAAAATCCGGTGGTGGGAGACACCGTCTCGGGGGAGCATCCTGCTTAGCGCTGCCTCCTCGGCTCCAGCTCGGAACCAAGGCTTTGACGTGGTGCTGGTGGACACGGCGGGCCGCATGCAGGACAACGCTCCCTTGATGACGGCGCTGGCCAAACTCATCGCCGTCAACGCTCCCGACCTGGTCCTCTTCGTTGGGGAAGCGCTGGTGGGAAATGAGGCCGTGGATCAGTTGGTGAGGGTCGAGGCTTTGTTTCCTGAAGGATGGGGGGCGGGAAACCCGCTTCTGTAGTTTTTCATCGGAGATTTGCACGGCAGCAGCACTGCAGATGTGTTTCTCGGCTCTGTTCGCTTCCTCAGGTCAAGTTCAACAAGGCCCTGGCCGATCACTCCATGGCCCAGACGCCGCGCCTTATCGACGGGATTGTCCTCACCAAGTTCGACACCATCGATGACAAGGTAAGGAGGCTGCGAGACGGCTCCACGCGGAGCTTCCCACTGGACCGATGGGAATTATCAAACATGGGGCCGTCCCGGACGCCCTCCTCTTGTATTTAAACCATTTAAACAAAATTTAGCCGTTTGTTTTCTGCGCGTGTGGACACCAGGGCTGCACGGTCTCTGGGTTTATACGCGTTACCGCAGCGGGGCGTATAGGCACCGTACAGATGGGGAAACTCGGAGGCATCCGGAATATTTGACGAGCTCTTTGGCACGTTCCCCCGAGGAGGTAACGGTGCTTGTTGTCCTGGGCAGGTCGGCGCCGCCATCTCCATGACCTACATCACGAGCAAGCCCATTGTTTTCGTTGGTACCGGACAAACTTACTGTGATCTGCGAAGCCTTAACGCCAAGGCTGTGGTCGCAGCGCTGATGAAGGCCTAAAACCCACCAAATCGCTGTTCGCAGACGTCCGAGAAGAACATGCTTTACCCCGTTACCGACTAGTCTTTCCCGTGTAGTGCAGAACGGAACGAAGGGATACCAGCGCGAGGGGTCTTTTTCTTGAGTTGTTGTTTTTTTTTTTTGGATAAACCCCTTTTATCCAGCGAAAGCCCTGCCCCTGGGTTCCTTCGTTCTGTTTGAAGCGACGCAGACTCCCTCACGGGGAGGCTGAATCCAGAGCTTTGTATTGTTCGTGCTGCACGGCGGGGCGGGGGGGGAGGGCACAAGGACCTGCTGCGCTTTTTTCGGGGGGTCTGAAGGTGGATTTTTTGAGCTGCTTTTTATTTGTAGACCAGCCTTAGGGAGGACACAGGAGCGACTTTAGTCGGGGGCGAGCAGGATAGGCGCAGCTTAGCGTGAGCGTTAGAAGATCTGGCTGTTCGCGTTGCTCGTGGCAGCTCCACCGCAGCTGATAAACCAAAAACGGCGCTGGGCTGGAGGGGAGATGCTAAATTGCCTTAAGGGTCCCCGTTTCTGTCGTCACCGGGACTCCGGAGCAGGGTGCCTGGACACCGCGTATTCGGGCAGGAGTTGGGAGATCTGTGGCAGCTTGGTCCCGTAGCGCTGATTGCGGGCGGAGAAGGCAGGCAGTGTGCCCCTGCCTGTCTCCCGCCTGCTGGCCTCAGCGTTGTTTCCTAGTAAAAAGGGAAAAAAAAAAACCAAAAAAAGACAAGTTAATACTGGAAGATGATGGTGGCTGCTTGCTGCTTTCCCACGCCCTTTCTCCCCACCCTTCGAGTGCCTCTTGATCCCGGTCTGAAGTGCTACACTGAATAATACAAAACTCTCTTACGACGTCTTGTAGCTCTGTATCGCAGATGTGCTATAGTGCAATAAATTGACTGCTGTCTGCTAAGAGACATAATTTATATAAAATAAACTTCATAATTTGTTCTCCGTGTATAAATAACTTGTCTCCAGCCAAGGATGTGTTTCCTCCTCAGGGTGCGAGGAGGCAAACTCCTGCCTGCCTGCGGTGTTTGAGAGGGGGTGTAAATCACACACCAGCCAAAAAGGGAGTGAGCAGGCCTTTAATGCAAGCTTCCACATACAAACCACCGTACAGGATAAAGACAGGACGAGCTTTAAGTGAAAAAAAGAATGCTGAAGTTTCATGTTTTTAACTGAAAGTATAGAAGTGCTGAGTAAGAAGTTAGAGGAGGCTGCAGCTCTCGGGCAGGCTGTGCAGCCTTGATAAGATGACGACGACTACGTTAAACCGGGCGTCCCTCCGAGGAGGCTCTGTTCTGTGCCCAAAGCGTCCCAGCTCGGTGCGAGCGGGGCCGCACAGGTCCTGGGGCGAGGCTGGTGCTCCAGCGCTGTATCCTGCGGGAAAGGGAAGGCTCTGCAAAGCCTGCCAGAGGCTCTGGCAGACTCCTGGAGGAGGCGTCTCTTGGCTCTGGAGTCTTCTTACCTTTTCTCTCAGTGTGGGCAGCAGGGGGGCCGTGCGGCTGTTGTCCCTCTGCAGGCACACCTAGGAGGGAGCAGAGAGCAACAGCTGGACGGAAAGGCAAGCCCCCGGCTGGAAAACGCCCTTCTTTTCCCCATTTTTATGATTTATTAGCAAGAGCTCTTGTATGTTGAAGCATTAGCTTAGGGTGAGTGGCAGGAAGGACAGCGAGACCCAGCAGCAAGACTGAAATGCCCTTTCCTTTCACTGGCAAGGGAATAAATTGCAGCTGCGCATGAAAAATAACTTTTGCAGGTGTGAGAGGCAGTAGAGCTGCTTAAACAAGAACAACATGCAGCGATTTCATAAAAGTAAACCCCAAATCCAGCTATGCTGGCAGACGGTTTTTTTACGGGCGAAAAAAAGCACTTAAGGAATAACAGAGCATAGAGAACGGGGGCTATTAACACTGTCTACACTCAAAGTCCACAGTGATGGCCAAGAACCGCACTGTGTATAGCAGGATCCCCGAGTGAAGCGCGGAGATGGTGGCCGTATGCAGCCGGCCATCCCGGACAGCCCGTAGCCCCTGTACCTGTCCCACCCCGTGTGGTGATCTCACTCGCCAGCCTCTCAAAGCCCTCGGGCAAGTCTGAGTACTCCTCTCCATAGGAGATCACCTTAATCCCTTCGTCCAGTGTGTTCTCATGGAGCTTCTTCAAGTCATCCGCTCCGTACGAGCATGAAGCGCTCCCAGTCTGACGTGTCCTGCACAGTCTCTAAAAACAGGGCCTGAAACGTGGCATCACCAACAGTCCAACCACAGCCCAGGAACAGGAACGACTTATTTTCATACAGCTTCTGAATCTCTCGCTTTAAAAAAGGGAAAGATAGTGAAGTCTCATCTTCACAAGGCACAAGAGACAGCATCTGCCTTCTCCCTGATGAGGCTCTCTGGGAGTGCCAGCATCGAATTGTCCTCAACACAAGCCCTCAACCTGCTTTGAGGTGGCACAGCTAACAGCCGAAGGTAAAACCTTCCCCACTTTCTCAGCCAGCCTTGTTTACAGACATAATTTAAGTTTAGATTAGCTTTAGGTTGTGAATTATCAGCTAAGTCTCAAACATCAAGCTTGTTTATAAACTCCTACCTCAGCCTTCCCCTGTTTTGCTTATTCACCTGCCCGAGCACTGCTCCCATTTCACTCGCCCTACGCATTCGCGTTACTTTAAACAGCAGAAAGAGAACCATCAATTCCATTTTTGAGTGCCTCTAAAACACTTCAGAAGTCATTCTGAACTTAAGAAAAACCACCTTTTATAATTATAGTTGCCAAAAAATAGCTGTCTAACATCATGAACTTCAACCTTCATTTCTATTTAATGCGGATAGCCAAAAAGGAAAAAAAAAAAACCAACCAGAAATCATATCTAGTCTTCTCCTGTCTCCAAAAAGTCTTTATTTCTCTTAAGAACAAGTCTTGGAAATTCAGCCAAGAAACGTAAACCCACAGATTTGAGGCCTGGGGAGCAGCTCTGCTCTCCAGGGGCAGAGATCGCGCCGGCACGGTCAAGGTAGCTGAAATTAAACGGCGTTACCTCAAAGCAAGGCACCACTGCCGCAGGGAAAAAAGCACCGAGGGGACCCTGCTGTGAAAGCTGGTGCCGTGAAGGAGAGGGAGCGATGGGCACTTACGAGGTAGGAAGCGTCTCTCCAGTCTTCCTCCTTGAGACGTCAGGAGCTTTCCGGTGATTTAGGCTACAGGGAGCCAGAGACAGCATAAACATCAAACTCGGCGGGTTCTTGGCTTGGCTGCCCCGTTCTCCTGTCACAGCGCGGTCTCTCATCACCTTTGTTCATGGCGCTAGGCTTATGGAGTCCCCGCAGAGGTCTGCGGTGTTCTCCTTCCCCCTCCACACCGAAGGAATCCGTTAATTTACCCTAAAGCCCTTGAGGTATGGATTTCAGCAAGGAACCATTATCTTTAAACGACGCATTGAATAAACCTAACCACAACAATTCCACAAAGAACACACATCCAGCTGCGAAAAAGCCCGAAATAAAAAGATGTATCATGGCTAAAACCAAACGCTGAAACAAAGTGCATGCCGAATGAACACCGAGGCTCACACAGAGTGTATCTGTTTACAAAAACCTTGCCCTAACTCTACAAAACACGACTACGCCGCTCAGTCAACCTCAGACCTCAGCCTGCAGAGCCACCCCAGAAAATTCAGCAGACGTTTTCTCCACTGACCCATCGCCGAAGGAGACCGGGAAGTCACCGCAGATGCCCTTTGGCTGTCTCCAAGCTACATCCGCAGCGCTAGACCTGAATGGGTGAAGTTTAAGGAAGATAAAATCTGCGTGTGCCCAGCTCAGTGCTGGAAGAGGGGCTCCTCTGGAACAGTCCCCTCAAATTAGATAAAGAAGCAAGTAGAAATTCATTGCTCATTAATTATTTTTAGCTTTGAACGCTGAGAAGAACTGCCGCCAGTGAGGGCATAATTCAGATCTCCTTTTTGAATTAAATGGTTTTAGGATGTTGGGAGAAGACAAACGTTATGTTATTGTTTAAAACCCGCTACGTTTCAGCGAGAAGAATCCAAAAGGATGTTAATCAGGTGTCCCTGGCCGATTCCCAAGCTCCGTCCCTCCACGTCGGAGTCGCCATTGGGGCGGGCCCCCACAGCTTGTCAAAAGCATCCTAGCAAGATACGGACCTCGGCAACAGCGCAAGATTCGGCCTCCCCGGATGCGAGTTAAAATACCTCAGAGGTTTTAAGGTAACGCTGCGATTCTCCGCGGGCTTTGGGCTCCCACCGGCTTTGCGAGAAACGAGAGGGAGTGACGGAGGGGTGCCTGGAAAAGGTCTGTAACCCAACAAACTCGCACCGGAGCTCGCATCGCCTCACATTGCTTTGGTCCACCTGATTTTAGCCCTGCCAGAGGAGGCTGCGGGCCGGGTGGTTCCACACGCAGGGCTGGCTTTCCCAGAGTGTTTCTGGAAAGCAAACACACTGTTGGGGGTGGTGGTGGTGAGGGGGGGTTCACACCTTCAGGGATGCCCCGCACCTCGAGGCCTTACCTCTCTGCTGCGCCCCCTCCCATGCTAAACCTGAGGGGAAACCAAGAACGCGGTATTTCA
This sequence comes from Opisthocomus hoazin, assembly GCF_030867145.1. NCBI lineage: Eukaryota > Metazoa > Chordata > Aves > Opisthocomiformes > Opisthocomidae > Opisthocomus > Opisthocomus hoazin. The sequence continues at coordinate 8,257,985 of NC_134437.1, read as the reverse complement.
GGAGGCAGGGAGGAGGAGGCCGGGGCTCCTTCTCAGGAGGGTGGAACGCCCCAGAAAATGGCTTTTCAACAGGGCGATGGTGCGAGGCGGGGGGGGGGGGGGGGTTGGGGGGGGGGGCGTGTCACGGAGCGGCCCCGCTGAGGTGAGGCTAGGCCCCAGCGCTCCCCGCTGCCATACAGCAGTCGACCCCCGGCCTCCTCGGGCTCAGGCCCGGCTCCTTCACCCCCCGGGCGGCCCCACAGCCCTCCCCGAGGGCTCGGAGCTCCGCTACTTCCCGCCATTCCCCGCCGCTCCCCTTACCCCTCACTGCTCCCGCCGCGCGCCCGCCCTCATGAGGAAAAGCCCGCCTGCCGCGGGATTGGCCAGCCCCCCACCACCCCGCCCTCCCATTGGCTCGCAAGCGGAAGAGGCGGGACCGTCGCGGCGAGGGTGGGGGAAGACGCCGCGGGGCCTCTCTTCTCGCGATGCTTGGCGGCGCTATAAAAGGCGGCTCAGCGCATGCGCTTGGCAGTCGCGGCCTGTGCGCCAAGAAGGGGGTTCGTCTCTCCGTCGCCGGCGGTCTGAGAGGGCCGGGGGCTGTTGTAGTGTTCGTGGGTGTGCCCGGTTACCCCTCAGGGGCCTGCCTGACTTCCTTCGGGTTTCTTTCTGCTCGCGGCTGTGCCCGGCTCTGGCCCCGTGAGGTGGCGAGAGCGGTGCTTGGCCTGCGCTCGCCGCCGCCATCCTGTACCAAGGGGTCTGGGCGCATTCGGGGCTTTTCAGGGAGGAAATCTGTACCTCGCTTAGCACTCACCATGAGCAAAGCGTCTCGGTGGTGGTGGGTTTGCTTAGAGACAAAAGTAGCTTTATTTTCTCCCCTGAATGTCTTTCCAGGGGCTGACTTCGGCCTTGCCTTGTGCTCTCCCTGTTGATGCCGTGAAAAACCAGGATTGAAGACTCAATAGTTGGAAGACTATTAAGCAGGTATTCTTTATTATGGCGCCGGCCACGCGGGGATCTCTCCTCCAAACGTGTGCCCCGAAAGGCCACACTTACTAGGTATTCATGCTATGTTAATGTACGCATTTGCAAGAAATGCTTATCATAGTTTTACCGAGAACTCATTAGCATATGGTAATGTCCGTCGCGCATGTTTGTTTGGCATCTCTCGGTGATCAGTGGGGTCTTCAGATTATCCTGCAGCCTCCTTATCTCTGTAGTTTGTATCCTTGTTCTCCCAAGGCTCAGCCGCCTAAAGGGATTATTCAGGAGTCCCTTATCTTGCAACTGTCCCAATTATTCACAAAGAACCAAGACTTGTTTTGGTTGTGCAATGATTCTGACCACCTGAAGTGATAACATCCCCTACATGTTACATTGGTTACATTTACAGTTGTTGTCCTCAGCCTGTTTCCTAATGCAATCCTTCTCTGTGATGACCAGCCCGGTGATGCCGTAGCCAGGGGATTCCAACATGCTCCTGCTGCTGGTGGGTCGAGACACATTGCGCATCAAACCGTGCTTCCTTAATTGCTCTGCCCCCTTTAATAACGATTATATGGTGGCTCAGGTGGAGGTGGGTCCGGTGGGGTGTTCCCCCTTCAGGGGCTGGGGTTGGCAGGGTGGCATTCCCCTCTGGGGCATGGTCTGGCAGCTCCGGGGTGTCCTGATATGGCTGGCTGCCACAAGCAGGTGGCTCACCCTCCTTTGGGGCACCTCCTTGGGTGCAGAGTTGATTTTTGGGGTGGTGGCAGCAACAAAGTCATCAGTACTTGGGTGGGAGAGGGGAAGGGATTCATTAAGGGCTGAGCGAAATGGGTCGAAATGGGAGAAGCAGTGCCTGACCCACTGCCTGGGAGTCCCTGTGGGGCTCAGCCCTGCTCGATTTTGGGCTTTTTCCTTTGTGATTTGGCCATGGAGGGGCCGGCCAGTGGCTTCTGCTCGGTGCCTGGAGGAGGGAAAGGCAGCTGAGGTAGTGGCAGGAGGGGGGAGTTTGGCCACTCTTGTGGAGATTTGTTACCTTCCCAGGTGTGGGCTGCCTTCATGCTCCCTGAGTTCCTCTTGCTCGCTGCCCTGTGCTCCACAGGGGGTAGTGTGGGGTGGGCTGGGGGTAGTGCGTGCCCACCAGGCAGCCTGCCGCTCCTGTACAGCCCGTGGTGCCCTCCAGGCCTCGTAGATGTACTCAGTGGGGAAATCCTTGAGGGGGGGGAGGTATTTTCTATGGTGAGGGGTCAAAGTCACCAGGGAGGCCACCTGCGATTTCCCATGGCTGTGGGTTTTGCACCTACTGAATGTAAGCCCTGTCCCAGTCCATCTTCTTGCCAAAGGCAATGGGTGAGTAGACGTGGAAATATCAGTGGAAGAAGGCACTGCCCGACAGCCACAGCCAGTTGTCAGCATTGAGGGACCAGTCTGTGTCTAGCAGGAGCTCCTCAGAGACCTGCAGGACACCGCGGTGGCATGGAGACGGGGTCCCCGAGAGCTTTGGGGGCCTTGGAAGAGGTCTCCTGACCTTCAGCCCTGCTTCCCAGGAGATGCAGAGGTCCCCACGGCTGAGGAAGCAGGCGATGGCGTGCCGAGTGAGGTGGTGGATCCAGCCCTCGGCATGATGGCGTCGATGAAGGGGTAGCCTGTCCGGCCCTGGTGTGGGGTGCTGGGGTTAGATGGGACCGGGGGATGTTTTTGTGGGGGTCAGAGGATTTGGGGGTTTATCCCTGAGGGAAATCCCTCCTTTGACCTGCAGGCTTCCAGGGTTGCCGATCATCCCGTTGAAACTGGGGATGCTGGCACTGGCGGTGTAGAAAAACTCCCTCCAGAGGAGCTGCCTGTGCAGGGAGACAGGGGGCTGGGAGTGCTCCCACTGCTGGCAAAGGCAGGTTCAGCCCCTCCAGCTGGGCTAGCCCCAGTCTTCTCCAGCCCCCCACCCCTCCTGTGGGGTCCCCCTGCCTCACCCTATCCCCCCCCCCCCCAAATGCTGCCTCATCCCCTGGTAATCCTCATCCAGCTGCCACCAGGAGGAGCCAGGCAGCTGAATTTGAGGTGGGGGCTGAGGATGGTGGTGCTGGGGCTCAGCGAGGTGGGCTCCATCCTGGGCTTCTTGAGGCCGCACAGTCAGGCCTGGGGGACACAAGCACACAGGGGTCATGTTTTGGGATGGGGTGGAGGTGGTGCCCAGCACTGACTGTTCTCTCCATGAAGGCGTTGAGCCGGGCGAGCACTGCTGTCTCCCTGCACGGGTAGAGTTGAGGACCCACCTCATTGAGGTCCTGGCCCAGCTCCTCCAAGGTGGGGATGCTGTAGTCTGCGTCGTGGCTGGCCTGGCATGGCGTGTGGCACTCTGGGGAGCCGTGTGTCAGCCATCACTCTGCTCCAGGGTGAACAGTGAGGGAGGCGCTGACCCAGTGCCCTGCTCTGCTGCTCCCAGGTCCGCCCCATGCTTACCCCAGAGATGCTCCCGTGTGAGCGCTGGGGGTCCGAGGGATGTCAGGAGGCTCTGCAGGCGCTCGTAGCTCAGGGGGGCTTTGCTGTTGTTCAAAATGAGAACTCTGGGGTGGGAGAGGGAGGGACGTGCTCGGCACTGGGGCTGGATCCCCCGTACCCCGAGGGATGGCTGCTGGAGGGCTCGAGGATGAAGAGGGGATGAAGGTGGCGGCAAATGGTGGCCACTGCCAGCAGCGCCGGGTTGTCACGTAGCCGGAGACCTTTCCGAAACCGATGGATGGAGCTGTGCTGCGTGGCTGGGGGGGATTTTAGGAGTGAAAAAACGCCTTGTTTGGTAAATTTAACTCGTGGAAGAAGTGGAAGCGGCAGGGATGGACCCGTCTGTGTCTGGTTATAAAACCACGGAGGGAAATGAGTCCGGGCTTGCCAGCGAGGGCTGGGTGCGGTGACGTCAGGCCGGTGGCGGATGTGGGAGGGAGGCCCTGGGGAGGGCTGGCTCCCTGGCCCAGTGGGATCCCGGATGACTTCCTCTGCCTGGGCTTCCACAGTGGAGGGACAGGACTCCTCTGTTCTGTCCCTGGGCCTGCTGGTGTGTCCCCATCCTCTGCTCCGCTCCCCATCGGGCAGCTCTGGAAGGATAGGTGAGCCTCGCTGCTCGCTGCACAACCCATTAGGCTCCAGAGTGAACGTGCTGCCATCCTACCTCTCCTTTTCCTGCCTAGGTGATCCTGGAAGATCCTTCTCGCCGAACCCAGGGGCTGATGCATCCCCCTTCCCTGCTCCGGCGCCCGACTCCTGCCTCCCAGGTAGGCATCCCCCAAATTTCCCCCCTGCCCTTCACCATCCATGCTTCTCCAAGCCGTGCTCGTGCCTTTTGTTATTACTAAGCAGCGGCTTGCTTGGGGGAGTATGGTTTCCACCGGGGTCACGCTGGCGTTTGCTGCGGTCCTGCGCCGTTTTTGGGGTGGGGAAGAGGTTTCAGCATCACTTGAGGGGTTTTAATTCCGAAGGGGTGATGCTAGCAGTGGAAAATACAGCCACGTTTGCTCCTGGGGCTCTTCCTCTGGCCCTGTCACTGCTCCTGGGTGCCCACAGGGAGGGTCTGGGCACCCCAAACCCACCCCTGGCCAGTTGATCCCAGCTGATCCCTGCTGATCTCCGCTTCTCCCCTCGGCAGGATCCTTGCCCCGCCACCGGGAATGACAGTTTCTCCTCCCTGGTGGCTCTTGGCCTCCCTTGCTGCAGGTGTGTATCTCCGGCAGAGCTGGTAATAGGCAGTAAAAGCGCGGGCAGGCGGCTGCTTCCAGCCCTGCCTGAGCTCGAAATGCTCCTTCCCGGCAAATTTTGGGGAAGCAGCCACAGAAAACCCTGTGGAGGGGGGTGGTTTTGGGGCTGCATGCCCCTGGAATAAACCCCACTGAGCTCCTGGGGCTGAGTCCCACCGCGGGGCAGTTCCTGCTCTCCTCACTTCTTTTTTTAATCCCTTTTTTTGCTGCTGCCAGGAGAGGTTTCCCACCGGCGATCGGCAGCTGAGCAGCGCGCTGCCTGCTATGGCCGGTGAGTCTGGGCTTGGAGAAACCCCCTGGCTCTGTCCCCTCCCTCCCCATGGAATCATGAGGGTGCCCACGGGTGGTTTTGGGGGACCAGGGTGAGATCCCGCCTGGCTCTTTCCATCCACAGCCCCCCCCAAGACCTCACCGTGGTCCCTCCGAACTCCGCAGGCTGGTTTAGGCGGCTCCTGCACAAGCCCAAGCCCAGCTCGGTGGCGAGAAGCAGAGCAGCTGGTGTTGAGGCTGCATCCTCGCCTTCCTCCTCCTCCTCCTTGGCCGAGAGCGCTGGCTACTCTCCCAGCACGAGCCTGACCAGGTCCGTCCGCCCGTCGGCCACCTCGACGTTGGACATCAACGCCTCGGGCAGCGCCCGGTGGGCCAAGAGCTACGATGTCTGCATCTGCCACAGCGAGGTGGACCTGGAGCTGGTGGAGGAGCTGGTGTCCTACCTGGAGGGCCAACCCGAAAGCTTCCGTTGCTTCCTCCAGCTGCGGGACGCTGTGCCGGGCAGAGCGGTGGTGACGGAACTGTGCGACGCCGTGCAAAACAGCCACTGCTGGGTCATGCTCATCACCCCCGGCTTCCTCCGGGATCCTTGGTGCAAGTACCAGATGCACCAGGCGTTGGCCGAAGCTCCGCTGGCCAATGGGCGCACCATCCCGGTGCTGAAGGACTTGGAGCGGAAGGATTATCCCAGGGAGCTGCGGAACCTCTACTACATCTACATGGCGCTGAAGGAGAACTGCTTCCGGCAGATCAGAGACACCGTCGTGCGCTGTGAGTACGCTGCTGCGATTCATTTATGTCGTTGATTATTTTTTTTTTTAGATGGATAGGTTGCTAATGAGGCTCATCTGCCTCTGCAGACCTCCAGGAGCTGTGCCGGAGCGGGACGGAGTAGCGGCGATGTCCCTGCGGCGTTTCGGAGCTGCGGCCGTGTCCCGATGGATCCGAGTGGGCTTGGCTTCGTCCCCGAGCCTGGGAGCTGACGACAGGGAGGACCCCACAGCGGTGCGGTGACGTCCTGGTGACGCTACCACCGTCGTGGGTGTGGGGACGGGGACATCCTCCGGTGCTCCTCGCTGCTGGGCCCACCAACACTACGCTCCCACGGCAGGGGGGGGCTGGGGGCTTCAAAGCCGCTTGCGGTGGCGAGGATCAGTCCTGCAGGGGGGTGCTGAGCCCCCCGAGTAAGCTGACACGGTGCTGGGCTGCGAGGAGGAGGAGGGGAAGGCGCCCGGTGGTGTCTTTGCACGGGTTTGGGACTGAAAATGCAGTTTTTAAAATTTTGGTGGTTTTTTTAAATCGTTGGATTTGTGGGTTTCTGAGTGGGTGGGGAGGGAGCCCAGTGGGTAAGTGGGGGGGTTGATTCCCGACCCTTCGGCGGGCTCGGTTGGGTGGGGGGCGGCCGTTTTTCCCCGGGGATGGGGCCGATCCCGCATCCCCTTTTGCACCCCAAACATCATGGGGGGGTGGGATACCGCCAAGCCGCTAGGGGGCGCTCTCCTCGCGGGCCCGGAGGCGCCGCGCATGCGCAGTGCGGGGGGCGCGATGGCGGCGCGGCCGAAGAGGAAGCGGGAGGAGGGGGAGGAAACCGGGGCCGCCCCTCACGACGGGGCCGCTGCCCCCTTCCCGCTGGCGGAGCTGAGCCTGCGGCGTGTGCTGCGGGAGTCGGCGCGGGACAAGGCCGTGTTCCTGCACGGGCAGGTACCGGGGTGCGGTTGCGGAGGGGGGGGAGGCCGGTCAGGCAGGCCCGCCGCCATTTTCCTCACCTCACGGCGACGGGGGCCGCGCAGCCCACGCCCCCCCGCTAAAGCCACGCCCCCAACATGGCGCCGCGGGGCGCAGCGTGGTCTGGTCTGAAGAGCAGGCTCCGGGGTGACCTTAGAGCAGCCTCCAGTGCCTGAAGGGGCTGCAGGAAGGATGGAGAGGGGCTTTTCACCAGGGGGTGTAGTGATAGGACAAGGGGGGATGGCTCTAAATTAAAAGAGGGCAGATTCAGATTAGATATTGGGAAGAAATTCTTCCTCATGAGGGTGGTGAAACAGTGGCCCAGGCTGCCCAGAGCAGCTGTGGCTGCACCCTCCCTGGCAGGGCTCAAGGCCAGGTTGGATGGAACTCTGAGCACCCTGGGCTGGTGGAAGCTGTCCCTGCTCATGGCAGGGGGATTGGAACCAGATGATCTTTAAGGTCCCTTCCAACCCAAACCATTCTGTGATTCCGTGATTTGACCATGAGCCAGGAGTGTGCCCTGGCTGCCAAGAAGGCCAATGGGATCCTGGGGTGCATTAGGAGGAGTGTGGCCAGCAGGGCGAGGGAGGTTCTCCTCCCCGTCTACTCTGCCCTAGTGAGGCCCCATCTGGAGCCCTGTGACTAGTTCTGGGCTCCCCAGCTCAAGAAAGATGAGGAGCTGCTGGAGAGTGTCCAGCGGAGGGCTATGAGGATGAGGAGGGGACTGGAGCATCTCTCCTACGAGGAGAGGCTGAGGGAGCTGGGCTTGTTCAGCCTGGAGAAGAGAAGGCTGAGAGGGGACCTTAGAAATGCCTCTAAATATCTGCAGGGTGGGGGTCAGGAGGACGGGGCCAGACTCTTTCCAGTGGTGCCCAGCGACAGGACAAGGGGCAACGGGCACAAACTGAAGCAGAGGAAGCTCCAGCTGAACATGAGGAAGAACTTCTTCCCTCTGAGGGTGACGGAGCCCTGGCCCAGGCTGCCCAGGGAGGCTGTGGAGTCTCCTTCTCTGGAGATATTCCAGCCCCGCCTGGACGCGGTGCTGTGCCCCCTGCTCTGGGTGACCCTGCTTGGGCAGGGGGTTGGACTGGGTGACCCACAGAGGTCCCTGCCAACCCCGAGCATTCTGTGATTCGGTGATAGCCATGTCAGTCCTGCGCCATAAAAGGGAAATTTGTAACAATTCTTTAAACTTTGTGGCGTGGGAGCAGCGCAGCCACCTCAGGTTCTGTGTCCTGGAGGTGTGCGTCCCAGCAGGCGAAGAGGATGGGGGAGCTTCAAATCTGCCGCTTCGGTCTCGGGGCGATGGGTTGATGGGTAACCGAGCTGGGCGCAAGCCTGCCTGCTTTACCCTATGAGCATGGCTGGGTTGGGAGCCGAGGAGGAACCCACCTGCCTTTGCTCTCCCTGGGCAGTTTTCAGGGCCCTGTATGAACGGGAGCGATTCAGGGATGTGCTCTGCACCCTGCACCTCCTAAAACCAGCATGTGCAGGTCTGGGTTGTGGTGCCTTGGGGCAGGGCAGCAGCGCTCCCTGCCCCGAAACAGCCTAGGCTTGCTCCCTGACTGTGACTCAATCCCCTCCACCTGCTGCTGCCCTCTTCCTGACCCTCCGACCGCCCGGTCCGTGGCCCCGTGTCGAAGTGTCAGTATCTGAGATGAAATCGGTGATGTGGGTCCGTGGGGAATGCAGCTGTGGACGCTGGGAGTGTCTGTGGAGGTGCAGACAGGCTGAGGTGTTGTCTGCATCTCGTGCTTCCCCCAGAAAACCGCCTGTGTTCCCTGATGGGAAGCAGGTTCCTGCTGTGCTTCGGGGCAAGGGTGCCTTTGTTTTTGGATGGGTGCTGCCCAGTGGGTGGCTGAGCTGGGGAGGGGGTTTGCGCATGAGAGCTGGGGGGGGCTGCAAGGTGTCTGCCACGGTGCCTGGGTGGAGGGAGGGAGCCTCAAACCCTCCAGCCAGTGCTGGCTCTGTGTTTGCTGATGGCTTTATCCGTTCTGATTCCAGGTGACCAGCGCCTCTGGAGAGGGGACAGACGCCGTAGTCATCCTGGAAAAGACTCCCTTCCAGGAGGAGAAGGTCGTGGACCTGCTGAAGAAGCACACAAAGCTGGAGCTGCAGATGAGCAATGACATTTACAGCACGTACCACCTCTATCCTCCCCCGGAGCTGAGCGGTGAGCGCTCTCGGCCTCATGTCAGGGGGTTCCTGGGAGGGCGGCTCGCTCCGTGGCTGGGACGCTGGTCGGTGTGATCCCGCTGGGTCAGGAGGGGAGGATGCAGCGAGACGGGCAAGCGCTGCTGCCAGCCTGGTTGTGCTTTGGCTGACAGCAGCAGACCTGGCTGAGGTGGGGAGATGGGTGGATTGTTGTCGCTCTGCAGGCAGCGTCTTACTGCCAAGGCTTTGGCCGCTGCCTCGTTTCAGCCCCTTTTCCTCGCGTTGTCGAACACCCCAGTGCAGCAGATGAGTAGCTCCAAGTACTTGGTTACTTGCAGTCATCTGTGTCCAGTTCTGGGCTCCCCAGCTCAAGAAAGATGAGGAGCTACTGGAGAGAGTCCAGCGGAGGGCTATGAGGATGAGGAGGGGACTGGAGCATCTCTCCTACGAGGAGAGGCTGAGGGAGCTGGGCTTGTTCAGCCTGGAGAAGAGAAGGCTGAGAGGGGACCTTAGAAATGCCTCTAAATATCTGCAGGGTGGGTGTCAGGAGGACGGGGCCAGACTCTTTCCAGTGGTGCCCAGTGACAGGACAAGGGGCAATGGGCACAAACGGAAGCAGAGGAAGCTCCAGCTGAACATGAGGAAGAACTTCTTCCCTCTGAGGGTGACGGAGCCCTGGCCCAGGCTGCCCAGGGAGGCTGTGGAGTCTCCTTCTCTGGAGATATTCCAGCCCCGCCTGGACGCGGTGCTGTGCAGCCTGCTCTGGGTGACCCTGCTTGGGCAGGGGTTGGGCTGGGTGACCCACAGAGGTCCCTTCCATCCCCGACCATGCTGTCATTCTGTGTGATTCTGTTTGTGGGGGGATTTCAGTGCTGGTAACCTCCAGTGCCTGGGGCAGGCGGGCACCTGGCCTCTCTGCCTTTCCAGCCCCTGATTTTGGGCATCTGTTAATCAGGTTTCTTGACACATAAGATTGTGACGAGGTCAGATGAGCAGGATGGAGAGCTTCAGTGGAAGGCTGTCATCCTGCAAGATGGGTTCTTGTGATGGAAAGGCGTCCTGCGACTGCGGGGCTGCTCTCTGGGCAGGCCGGGCGCTTCGATGCAGTGCTGGTGTGTGTTTAAATGCTGGAGGCGTAGAGATTAATTACGTGTCGACGCTTCCATGAAGGTAATGATAGCCAAACAGGTTTAACAGATAAAAGTAATCAAAATGATAGCCTTAAGATGATTGATACTGTTATTTTAGTGCTGTTTTCGTGGTGTGGGAGGAACCACTCTCTGGCTTTGGGTGCTTGCGAGCTGTGTGAAGCTCCTCTTGTCCGTCGAGGACCCAAAATCAGAGGTTTTGGCGTGACAGTGGGGAAAACGCCGTGGTGCCCTGCGTGGGAAGATGCCAAAGCTTCGTCGGCCGGATCAGGCGCCCGCTGCGTTGGAGGCCGGCAGCGCTTCCCACGAGGTGGCATTGCGAGGCTGAAATCCCCTGGGCCTCTCTCCAGCTGCAGCCGTTCGACTCCTCTGCTGCGGCGCTGTGTAACGTTCCTCTCGCAGGCTTGTAGTGAGGAAAAACCCTCTGGCTTCCTTCTGCTGAAGTTTATCCCTTTAATTACTCTAAAAGTTGCCTTTTAAAGCTAGATTTTTGCAGAAATGTTAACCAGAGGTGCGTCTTTGCCCCCTGCCATCTCCTTGGCGTCGCTGCGCCTGTTCTGGATGTTGGGCAGGAGACCTGGGGGCGACTGCGGACCCCGGCGCTGCCCTCCGGGCTCGCCAGCTCCGAGCGGTGAGCGAGGAGGCTTCCTCCTTCGCAGCGATTCGGAGCCGAAAAGCTGTTTTCTGTGGGGCACGTTGGTGTGAGCAGCTGGGCTGGCACCAGAGGAAATGGTTGTGCGTGTCAGGAGGGGAAGGAAATTGCCCTTTTGAGCCGAGTCGTGGCCCAAGGAGGGAGTTGACGTGAGGAATGCTGCTCATAAACCTGAAATAAAGGAGAAATTTCCTGTAAGGCTGCAAGCTGATGTCAGGGCTTGGGAGAAATGATTGTGTAGAGAGCCAGCGAGCCCTTGCACGGGGTCTGTCTCGGCCTCTTGGTTGCAGGGTTACAGAGATACAGGGTTTTTTCTCCTGGAGCTTGCAGCTTTACACCCGGTTAACACAATGCTGTAAAAGCATTTCGTGGAAAAACTCAAACTTTGGCGTTAAGTGGTTCCTCCAAAAAGTCCCGGGTCGCGGTGTCCGGCAGAAGGGGATTTCACCCCGGGGATTTCGCAGCGTTCCGGGCAGCCGAGGGCCGCTACGCTCGGCTTCTTGCCTTCTAAGCTGAACCTCCGGCCCGAAGAAATCGTGACCGCGGGCGACTCGCACCGTGGGGCGCGTTGTCGATGCCAGGAGCTGCCTCTGGGTCCCTCTACTTTTTTTTTTTTCCTCCAAAGTGAGTTTCTCAATGCTGCCTTTGTGGTCCAAAGTCCCCAGGGGGGCTCTTTGTTCAGCTGGAGTTTCGTGATAGCTGAAAAGTGGGGTTTTTTTTTCTGTCTTCAGCCTTTCCCTGCCTCTTTGTTTCAGGGAGTCGGGTGCCGTTCCCTCCGCGGAGTCAAGCTAACACAGGCCCTGCGCGATGAAAGCTTGTTTTGTCTTGGTGGTAAAAGAGCCTGCGAGGCTGGGCCGGTCGCTTTGTTTGCGTGGCGAAGGCAGGGAAAGGGAGGCCAAAAGAAGCACATTACCTGAGCTAACGACTCCCTGCTGCCCTGGGAAGAGGAATTTCACTCTGCTGCGGCTTAAAGATGAGATATTTTTATTTTTAGGGCTGGGAGCACACACCGGCGTGGGGACACGTGAAGGTGGTGCCAGTCAGAAAGAGTCTTGCTTGGCTCATCGCTTTTACTGGCCGCCAGTGGAAGGCTAAAGTGGGAAATAGCGTTTTCCAACCAGCTTAGTAATGGTCAGAGTTTGTCTGGAGGGCAACCTCGAACTACCTGGCTAAGGAGAAGGACATTTCTGAGTGAGTTAGCGAGGAGGAGCAGTGTCAGAGCGTGCCCTGTGATCGTAGCTGACCCGCTAGCAGCAAAGGCAGGCGTGCGGAGCTTATTTTAAGGCTGGGTGCTGCCTAGGCTTAAGAGGCAGCTTACACCTAGAAGTGTGAGATGCTGGTGGAGGAAGCCCCAGCTCTGGGACTTTCCCTTGCAGGGGAGCAAGGGCTGCTTTCGTAGGAAGGGCAAGGTTTTATTTTTCCTGCTGCCAAAGGCTGGATTGCGAAAGCCAGGTGGCTCAGGCAACACATTCCCTAGTAACATCCAGCTCCTGGCGATGCTCACGCCTGGTTAGCGAGGAGAGCGTTTTGTTTCCAGCAAAAAGCAGCCTCCTCCTGCCTGGCTGCTGAGGGACATTGTGTTCCACGGCACCAAAGCAGTGCTGGTGTAATTCAAGGGCTGCTATCAGTCGGTTGAGGAGTCTTTACTCGCTGGGCACGGCTCATCCCTGCGCTGCAGGCCGAAGCTTATTAAAAACACCTAAAAACGCGCGCGTTGGGAGACAGCCCGGCTCCATCTCTCCATCGCAGGGTGGAGAATTGGGAGAGCGTGGAAGGAAAGTGTTCAGTCACGGAGGAAGTGATACATATCCCTGCCTTCCCGAGCCCAAAATGCATCTGGTTTCGGGCGGCTGGGAGCTGGAGAAACTTGCCTGAGCTGCCTGGGGAAGGTTGGTTCATCTCCTGGCGTTCCACGCTCCGCCTGCCTGCGGGGCTTGCCCAGTGAAAGAAAACCCTTTGCATTTATACCCAAATAAATGAGTGTCATGCTGAAGCAGCAGGAGCACGCGGGGTGGTAGATGCAGGAGAGATGGGAGGGCTGGTTTAGGGGTGGTGGGAGGGGGTTTTTTTGGGGGGGGTGGTGTTGGTAACCTGCAAATTTTCTCTGGCTGTTGGAGCTGGAGCCCACAGAGTCCTTGGTCTGCGGGTGCAGACCAGGAGCCAGACAGCCTTGGCACGAGTCCCCGGCAGCGCTCGGCTTGCCCTGGCACGCGCTGGCCTCGGTAGTGGTGCGAGCTCTTGCAAGCTTTATCCTTTTATGATTTTTTTTTTAAACTTCAATATCGAGGGCCCCAGATGTCCGAGGTGAAGCTGCGGTCGGGCCTGGTTGGGGGTGGGTTAAAATTAGGTGTTGCCCTGTGGCTGCTGCCCAGCTGTGACTGTAAAACTAAATAAATTTACGTTAATGCAGCCGGGGAAGGGGGAGGTTGTGTGTCATAACATTAGGGCTGCGTGGAAGGAGATGTCTGACGATGGGAAGATGGCACAGAGCTGTATGCGGTGTGAAAGGTGTTTGCAGAGGAGAAAAAAAGAAAAACAAACCCTGGCAGGAGTGCAAATATGACTTTCTCTGCTGTTGCCTGGGTTTGGCACGTTCCTGCACCTGATGGTTCAGTTAATTAGGCAGGTTAGAAGCCAGAGCTCAAAGGGAGGAAAAAGCACCCCTGTCCCAGAGTAAGAAACAGGTTGTTCCTGCCCTGTGTGCTTCTCTTGGCTCGCTGGCATCTTTAAATCTATTTAAAACAAGAGTGGTCCGTTTTAATGTTGCGGAGTGGGACGGGAGAAGCGAGTGTGAGGCATCTCGGTGGGTTGCCCTGGCCATTTGCATTGGTCTGTAGTTTGATGTGCCGAGCTGGAAGGGGGGTTTTGGCTGAGCCTGGGGTCAGCGCAGCCTGGAAGGGGAAGAGGCATCGCAGTGAGCCTGGAGAGCACTTCTCTAGCTCTCTCTGCCTCCTTCCCATCTGTGGCACATAGCTGCCCTGCGCCGTAGGGAGCATGGGGTGACATCTTCTGTCCTCTCCTCTTGGAGACAGCTGCCTTCAGCTCTGCTTTCCAGAAGCTCCCCAAACTGAGCTGTGGTTTTAGGGTGTTTTTTTTATGCCTTGGGTTGTTTTTTGCTCCTACTTTTAGCAGAATGGGGAGAAATCATTTTGTTTCTGGTCAATGGGAGCTTCCTTTCCTCCTGGGCAGGGAAATAAAGGCATGGTGTATCCCCTCAAACACCCTTCATAGGGTGAACTGCCCGGCTGCTTGGTTCTCTGCTGTTGCAGTACATCTTCCTCTTGCTCATCCAGGTTCCTTCAATTAAACCTCCTTTTTTATAACCTCCAGTTAATTGACGATCAGTGCTGACTTCCAGAATAAACCACAGGCGTTTTGTGGTGTCCCTGGACTGGCGGTTGGGAACGTGCCGGCTGGTGGGACTCGGACACGAGCGGAGACAATCCCTGACCCTTCAGCGAGCTTAAAAACCCCAGCAGTTCTTCACCCCCACTTGCAGGCCGGGTTTTGGCTGCCCCACGGCACGCTTCGTGCTTTAATGCAGGTGGAGTCTGCCAGGAGCAGGGCAGCTTTTAAAATGGAGCACGAACGCAGCCGGTCGCCAGCAGCGGAAAGATTTTTGCGGCGAGCCCGGTCTCGCTGTGGAGGTTTCCTGTGGCTGAGCCCAGCCTTAGCTGGGAGTTTGCATCCCGTGTGCGGGCTCCTAACGATCGTCAGGCTCTGAGAGTTTATCAAACAGCTTCTCTGGCCATAGGGATTTATGCTAATCAGCATTGCTGGGGTGTTTCAGGGTTGATGAGACCTCTAGAAGGGAAATAATCATTAGCGAGCCCCAGCCTCTCCCTGCTCTCCTCTTCCAAACATCTGCTGCTCGACCGCAGCTGCGTGCTGAGGGTTTCTCTGATCTCACAGGAGGCTTTGAAGCACCCTGAGTGCCCCTCCCCACCGTAAGCAGCCACCTCCCAACCTGGGAACGCGCTGGGGAACCTGTGAAGGGTCCACTGCAACCCCGTCCAGCCCACGAGCTGTGGTTATCACCGCCCCCAGCACGGAGGGGTTTCTGTCGCAGCCCCCGCTCGTGTTTTGGGGTAGAAAATTAAATTGTAGGAGCTTCAGCCTGAGGCTCGGTGTGGTATTTTCTTATCATTTGCCTCTTTGTTTTCTCCCCAGTGCTTTGCTGGTCTCCTCAAGTGAGGAGCTGCAGCCTTGTCTTCTTTTTCTTTGCTATTACATCATCCTGCTCCAAGTGCTAATTGAGTCCTGGAAAACAACCTTGTTTGAACATGTGTACGGTGGGAATCGGACCAGGCTGCCCTTGTGGTTTGCATTTTCATATTTCATCTTACCAGCATTTTCCTGTGGATTTCGTTAAGCTGGGTTTGGCATGAAATGAAAAGGCAGAGTCTCCCGGCTTGTGCAGCACCGACTTTAAGAACAGAAACCAGAACACACACAAAAAAAAGCACCACCCTAAAATATGGCTTTAGGAACAAATAGATATTTCTATTCAGTGCATATATAAAGTGTGAAGCTTGTTTGGTGCCCTGGTGAGCGTGCAGCCCACGGTTTTTGTGACCGTGGCAGACCCTGGGCACAAGCTACAGCCTCGCAGAGCCCCCCGGCCGCTTGCTTTGGTCCGATCTCCTTGGGGTTCGTCCAAGCTCGTGGGGTTTTTCTCCTTCCTGCATGAAGTTTTACAGCAGCTCTCCGTTAGCTGGGAAGGCAGGGGCACCGCTGGCACCCGTGGACTTGCGGCAAGCTCTGTTGCATATCCGATCTTGGCCAAAGAGGGACATTTTCCAAGTGTTTTATCATGGTAGGATTTGCTGCTGCCAAGGTCGGAGCTGCCAGGTTAACGAGGTGCGCCCTTGCGTCCTGTTTAATGCCACAGAAATTACGTGGCAAAGTTTTCATCTCGAGGTAAACAGAAATTGTTTTCGCGTTGCCAGAGCGAACGGCGAAATGCTCCTTGTCAGCTGGCGCAGGGGAGTCACCCAGCCCTCGTCCTGCGCCGTGTTAACCCATCTTGTTTGCTCTGGATCCGTTCCTGTGACCTCTCTGCCTCCTGTGCCGGAGGCCGAGCATCTCAATGGCCCAGAGCTCTGGGAAGGAGCTGCTCCCTGTGCCGGCCTCGCTGCTGGCAGCTCGCGCCGTGGCTGGAGAACGTCGCCGAGTGCTCGCTCGATAACGTCCCACGAGCTTCAGATTCGAGCGTGAGGAAGATGCGTCTCTGCCCCCGGGGTCGTGTTTCTGTCCTGGTTGTTGGCTGCGCTTAGGCTCTGCCCTGGGAGCCCTAGCTCTGCCCCTGATATTGCTGATAAGCCTGGAAAAGTGAGTGTGGGGGGGAAAAAAACCCTTGCAGACAGCGAACTCCTCCATCTGAACTGGAAAGACAGGCCCTGGCTGTGTTGTCAGCTTGTCTTTCCTTGAGAAAAGTGGTGGCCTGGGAGGTTAAATCCGTTCTCCCCCACCCTGCTTTTTTAGTGGTATCTCTTAAAAATATGTTAGCGTGGCATTTATTGGGAGGGAAAACAGGTTTATTGGGGACTGGAGAAAGTAAGGTGGGTCTTGTGGTGATAACTCGGTAAATGTGTTTTCTTTCTAGAGATCAAAACCACAGTGGTGTACCCCGCCACGGAGAAGCACCTCCAGAAATACCTCCGCCAAGAAGTGCACCTCGTCCGTGAAACCTGGGAGGATTATGAGAACATAACGCTGCCCTTCATCCAGTCCCAGAGCTTCAGCGTCCAGGTACGGATACTGCTGCTTCCCTGGATTGCCCGGGGCACCGTGGCCCTCTGCGGAGGTGGACGCCTTGCGATCGTGTCTTCCTTTAACGCGCTGGGCTGTGAGATGCCTCCTCCAACTCCTGGGTCGCTGAATGCATCCCTTTATCTGTTGGACTTGCTTGGGGCTGTCTGACCTTTGGGGTAAGCTCAATGATGCGAAACAGGGCTCTCTTCTCTCTTTTTTTCCATCCCCGTCCTTCTGTCCTCTGGGGCATCCTCCTCCATCTTGGCAGAAAATCCTTTGCCTCGGAGATGTACCCGAAGCCGCCTTTCTCAAGGCTTCTGGAGACTTTCTGTGCTGGGGCGTTCCTTTCCGAGGGTGGCTCCCTGCGCGTTGGTGCAGCTCGCTGGCCGCCTTAGGGGTCTCTCGGGTGTTGTGGAAATGGAAAGATACGGATTGCTCTTAGATTCCTCCGTTGCAACTTGCTCCTCGGGCTTTGCCTCTGGCTCCTCTGCCATTCAGCCCTTCGGGTTGGTATTACAGAATCCCAGCATGGTCGGGGTTGGAAGGGCCCTCTGTGGGTCACCCAGTCCCACCCCCTGCCCAAGCAGGGTCACCCAGAGCAGGTTGCACAGGATATTGAATATCTCCAGAGAAGGAGACTCCACAGCCTCCCTGGGCAGCCTGGGCCAGGGCTCCGTCACCCTCAGAGGGAAGAAGTTCTTCCTCCTGTTCAGCTGGAACTTCCTCTGCTTCAGTTTGTGCCCGTTGCCCCTTGTCCTGTCACTGGGCACCACTGGAAAGAGTCTGGCCCCATCCTCCTGACACCCACTCTGCAGATATTTATAAACATTTCTAAGGTCCCCTCTCATCCTTCTCTTCTCCAGGCTGAACAAGCCCAGCTCCCTCAGCCTCTCCTCGTAGGGGAGATGCTCCAGTCCCCTCATCATCCTCGTAGCCCTCCGCTGGACTCTCTCCAGTAGCTCCTCATCTTTCTTGAACTGGGGAGCCCAGCACTGGACACAGCACTGCAGATGGAGCCTCACCAGCACAGAGCAGAGGGGGAGGAGAACCTCCCTCGCCCTGCTGCCCACACTCCTCTTGATGCACCCCAGGATCCCATTGGCCTTCTTGGCACCCAGGGCACGCTGCTGGCTCATGGCCACCCTGTCGTCCCCCAGCACTCCCAGTCCCTCTCCGCAGAGCTGCTCTCCAGCAGGTCCGCCCCAGCCTGTCCTGGTGCCTGGGGTTGTTCCTCCCCAGGGGCAGGACCCTGCCCTTGCCCTTGCTGAACCTCATCAGGTTCCTCTCTGCCCAACTCTCCAGCCTGTCCAGGGCTCACTGAATGGCAGCACAGCCTGCCAGTGTATCCACCACTCCTCCCAGTTTGGTGTCATCAGTGAACTTGCTGAGGGTACACTTCTAGGCTACTCCTTGCTCCAGGCAGCGGTGACGGACTTTTTTCCTACTTTTCCTCCTTTTTGACCATTCCTTTCCCTACCTTTCTCCTTTAGAGACCAAAGGAACTCAAGTCTGTAGGGACCAGTTCACGCCAGCCTGTGCAGAAGCAGGAAAAATAAAACAAATCCTGAATCTGCTGAGGCCATCAGTTAAAAATAACCCCCCAAAACAGCCAACCACAGGCTTTGGGTATCCCCACACCTCTTCCCTGCTACCTTGAGCAGCAGCAGAGCCGTTAACGGGCGTGATGTCTGTGCTCTAACGGCGAGCGGACGAACGGGAATCCTGCTTCCAGCCTCTCAGGCCGCAAGGCCCCTTGCAAGCTGCCCTGTGCGCTCCATCGCTCCGTGCCCGCCTGCTTTGCTCCACCGTTCAGCTTCCTCGCCGGCAGCCCGGCTGCGACGCCGATAACACCCAGGCGGTGTTTATGAGCTGGAGAAAGACACCAGCGTGCTTCCACCAGGCAATGTTTTCCTCTGTGCTTTTGCTCTGAGGTTTCTCGGTGTAGCAGCTGCCTTCAGAAGCTGCTGGAGCTCTCGCTCTCTGCCACCAAATGCCGATGAGATGTTTTCTGTGCGTGGAAACGTGTTCCTGGTGACCAGCAGCAGCGTCTGGTGAGAAGTCGTGGTCAGCGCAGTCAGCCCTCGGCCTGGCCGGTTTGACAATGCTGTTTCTTGTCTTTATCCAGCGGGTTTTGCCGAGCGGAAGGGGAAATGTGAAGGGTGATAGAAATATCAGGGGACTACAGAAGCGGCCCTGTCTTCTGCAGGGGAACACAAAGCCTGGATGCTTGCAGTAGAATAGCTTTATTGTGGTGCCAGGCTCTGGACATGTGTTGTCCTCTCTGAGCTTGTGCTGGAAACAGCATGAGCGGTCAGCTGATGGCCTGCCCATCACATGAGGGTTTAAAATTCAGCTCATCTGATCGGTGAACTTACTTAGGGCACAGACAGCTTGGCGCTTGTGAAAAGAGCAGGCATTTAAAAATAAAGAGGGGGTGGGGGGGGGGGGCAAACTTTCATTTCTTGCTGAGCTTCCTACCCTGCTTTTCTTCCAGGGTCACGGAGCAGAGCGATCTTGTGCCGTGTTTTCCGAAATCGCTTTGAGAATCTAATCTTCTCTGAGACGTTGTTGCTAGGAAGAAAAGACCAAAAATTTAAGGGGAAAAAAAAAAAAGATCAAGGGAGGAGAGGTTGGCTTCTCTCTGAGGATATATTCAGGTCAATTCACCATGATCCGAAGTTTTGATTAGATTAATTAAACTCTTGACGGTTCCCCAAAAGGGCTGTCTCTTTATCTTGCGTGTCTGGTGTGCACAGCATCCACTGACCCAGCATGCTCGGTGTCTGCAGACTGGCTACCCCTGGGGCAACCAGAATGATTCATACCTAAATCTGATGGGGAAAAGGATGTTTTGAAATGGCTTCCAAGCCCTAGGCACTTTCTGCTTGCTTTGTCTTACCTGCTGGGACTCCCTTGGCGGTCCAAGTGTGAAGACAGACTTAAGCTAGAGCACAAAGGGCATTTTGGAGGTGTGAAGAAGGGTGCTCCAGCTCGGGTTGGCAGCCTGGAAAAGCGAAGATGCCTTCCATTGGTCTTATTCTGTCGCTTATCCCTGGCCTCTTCCATTTCCTAGCTGAAACTCTTCTCTGGGTGGTGCTTTGCCTTGAAGGAGGAGCAAGAAAGCACCAGTTTTTTTATATTTGCACAGCGAGCGCTGGCTGCCAGCAGCCAGCGCCGCATCCAACCTCAGGCTTGCAAGCAATCTGCTCCTTCCTTTGTGAATGGGGAAGAAAATCGGCCCCGGCCCCTTCCCCTTCCCAAACCTAGCTGTAAAGGTTTCGGTGCAGCCTGGGAGGGGGGAAAAAGGTGTAAAAAACCCCGATGGTGGTGCAAGAGGCGCCTGCTGAGCCCCACGAGAGCTGGCTTCCACCGCTGCCCGCCTGGCGGGGCCTGTGCTGGGGGCTGAGGTGGATGCCTGTACCTGTCCCTTGCCACCCTGTGGGAGCGTGCAGGAGGGGTGCCGCTGCCCCTCGGGGTGCTTGGCGCTGGCGGCAGCGCCGTCTCTGGCCACGTAAAGCAGCCAGGTCTGGTTTATTGCTAGACCCCATCGGGGAGAATTCTCTCCAAATCCTCTTAGGGGCAAATGCAACTATTTCTACCCTGGGCTAAACCATCTCTGCTCAATACCTCATCTCCAGCTGCGGCTGGCTCTTAATGCTTGAGAGGAAAATAGAAATCCCTGAAGAATTCAGCTAGCCGGCAGTGCCGTGCCACGCGGCGGGATCGGGGAGGGGGATATCTTTCACTGATGTGCTCCTAATAGCCTGGAGTTTGGAGTGTTTTATGGATAATTAGCTACAAATGTTATCAGCCATTAAATCCTTTGGTCGTTTTTAAATCAAGTCGTTGCTTTTTTTTTTTAATATTCTACTTGCAGCAGATATGCACTAATCCATGAGCTTGGGCTAAATGTGCCTGAGGTGTTGGGTTTTTTTTTTTTCCCTCTGCTGGTTTATAAATTGTGTATTTCTCTTTCAGTGGGTGTATAATATCCTGGAGAAGAAAGCTGAGGCTGATCGAATCATCCATGAAAACCCAGATCCTAGCAATGGCTTTGTTCTAGTTCCGGATTTTAAGTGGAATCAGAACCAGGTTGGTTTGCTCCTCTTATCTCGGAAGGGATGCTGCTTGTCTGAAGGTAATCCAGAGGAAAAGTCCACTTCCCTGCTACTAATAGCACGCTAATGAAAATTTTAGTAGGGGAATGTCCTTCCTGTTTGCGCTGTCATGAAGTGATGATATTGCTGGGGCCTTTTATCACGTGCTAATTGAGGCCACTGCAAAACTCAGGCTGTTCTGCCTGCTGGGTGATTCATCTATTAACTTCTCTTCCTCTTAGCCCAAATGTCGTTTGAGGTGCTTGAACCTAAACCCAGCTACATATTTGTTCCCTGCTGAACTAGTTTGGGTGTTTTTTCTGCAAGCCTCAGCTTTAGGTGTGAACTGGGCAGATGTGTTGTCCTTGGGTTGCTGCAATCAACTCTCCTCCACACAATATTAAAACAGATGGTTGTTAGCTTGTGAGCAGCTGCTTAACCCTTCCTGGGGGTGGCCACGCAGAGAGATGCAGAGGTTTTTAAGCCCAGGCTGTAATCCTGTGTTGAGCAACTCGTAGTTTCCTTGGGCTCCGGCTGCCTTGCGTGCTGTATTTCTGGTGGGGGTGCCTGGGGAGATG
Organism: Opisthocomus hoazin; assembly: GCF_030867145.1. Classification (NCBI taxonomy): domain Eukaryota; kingdom Metazoa; phylum Chordata; class Aves; order Opisthocomiformes; family Opisthocomidae; genus Opisthocomus; species Opisthocomus hoazin. Next base: position 8,236,904 of record NC_134437.1, on the reverse strand, counting down.
AAACTCCCCACGTGCGCCCTGTGGAGTTGGGGGGTGGGGGGAAAAAAAAAAGTCCCCTTCGTGTTTCTGATCCTCAAAATGCTTCTGCAAGTGGCGAGGGGGACAAGTTACCATGTGATGAAGACTTAGAAATGGGAAGTACAAACTGAAAGAAGCGGGAACGCGAGCGTGCTCGTGGGCGGCGCGGTTCTGTGTTTCTGCACTGGGAGCACCCAGTTGTGGCCCGGTGCTGTCACCTCGGAGTGACCTGGGGAGGAGGACAGGTGAGTCAGTCATGGCAGGGTAGTCTCTGGTCACCGTCAGTTCCTTGCACATACACCCAAAATCCCCTGTCAAGCTGTGATGGGGTCACCAACCTCGAATTTCTGCTTGCTCGCTGGGAGGCATGGTGTTTTTCCTGGAGGGACTTTGCAAAGCAGGTGACACGCGGCAAGCTTGCCGTCGTGCTTACGCCAGCGTGCCTGCTTCAGCGCCGTTTGCTTTCAAATAAAAGCAATATTTAGGGGTCCTAAAAAGTGCAGCGCGCCGCACCTTGCCTTGCATCGAGCAAAGCCTCGGTGTAAACCGTTGCTCGCAGCAGCTGAGCTTCACAACTCAGGTCATGGGCTAAAAACCGAGCTTTAGCTTTCCCTGGAGAGCTGTCGTGCCCACATCTTGCAGCTAGAATGGCCAGGGAGTGCTTAAATGGTGTCGGATTCATCTTTAGGGGAGGTTTCCCCATGCTGCTGCTGCCTCTCGGTACGCTGAACAGGATCTTCTTGATTTCTTCCCGACGGCTGGGCCGCTGTCAGAGTTCTGTCATCCCCTTCGCCTTGCCTCCCTCTTTCCCAGGCAGGCGAGCCCGCGTCCCAGCAAGGGCTGTCGACTTCTGCCCTTCAGCCAAGGAATTTCTCGTTGGCTGAGGGTGACGCCGAGCCAGAGCTGATCCTGGCAGCCCCGGGGCTGCCCGCGAGCACCGGTTCCTTCTGCCACGTCCCGCCGAACAGGCGAGGCTGCTAAATTAAATTAGGGAAGCGAGACAGAGCTCCCAGCCTCTGAGAAGTCCCTTCGACAGCATCGCCTTGTGCAAGCTTAGCACCTTGCCTGCTGCCAATTCACCTGTAATTATCTCAGGCTGATGGATGGGAAGAAGACTTCTCGTTTGTGTCAAAGTCTGCATGCTTGCCTCAACCTTCTGGGCACGGGATCGGCTGCCGCTGCTCAACCCCCTGCTCCTTGGTCGTGGTTTGAGATGGGTTTTGGGATTTGTTTTCTTTTTGTTTTTTTCCCCAGAAGTTTTTTTTAGCGTGGGTGTTTTTTTTTCCGCTCCACTCCTGAGTTGGTTTCAAACCCGCAGGAGCCCCGAGGCGTTGCCTGAAACGATGCCCGGCGTGACATCATTCGGGGCCTTTTTAGCAACAGGCTTATTTTTTTCAAACAGCAACATGCAGATGTTGTTCTAAGCAGAAGAGGTGTTTGCTTTCCCCCTCACCAGCCAGCCCGGATCCGAAGAGGACAAGCTGATACGCCGTCTTTTTCCAGAGCTGTGCGCAGGCTGCTTTGGGAATCAAACCGAACTGTGAGCTGGTTGGCTGCAAACAGCAGCTTTGTGTTCCGAGAGCCCCGAGACGGGGTCCTGAGAGCATCTTTTGGCACGAGCCTCTGTTTCCAAACAGCCAGATGGGTTTCCCACAGCCCTGCAAAGACCCGCTGGCTCTCAAATACCTCAACTCTGCTCTTTGCAGTGTTTGTGTTGTTAGAAAGCCACTGACTGAACTGAAGGAGGTGGGGTGTCTGTGTTTTGTTTTTTTGAAGTGTAATGATCCACAACCCTATGTTTTGTTAAACATTGAATTCGCTAAGCACTTCGGGAGATGCCAAAGCCCTGGCTGAGAGCTGCTGAACGGCCATATTTTACCACACTGGCGTTGTCCGGTGACCGATGAGGTCTTGATAATAGTTATTTATAGAACTGGCACGGCAGGAAAGCGGCCGGCTGTTTGCACAGTGGAGATGTAGGAAGCTTTTCACTCGGAATAAATCTACGGCCGCGGTTTTGGCTGCTGCGATTCACTGTAAATCCTCGTCTGAGCGCGGAGACAAACCCTTCGCTTGCTCCATGGAAAAGGCGGTGTTCGTGCAGCGTCCCTGCGTGCTGGCAGACCCCGCAGCCTCCCGGGATGTTCAGCCTGAAGAAGAGAAGGCTGCGAGGGGACCTTATAAATGCCTACAAATATCTGCAGGGTGGGTGTCAGTAGGATGGGGCCAAGCTCTTTTCAGTGGTGCCCAGTGACAGGACAAGGGGTAATGGGCACAAACTGAGGCACAGGAAGTTCCGTCTGAAGATGAGGAAGAACTTCTTCTCTCTGAGGGTGACGGAGCACTGGAACAGGCTGCCCAGGGAGGTTGTGGAGTCTCCTTCTCTGGAGATATTCAAGACCCACCTGGACAAGGTCCTGTGCAGCCTGCTGTAGGTGACCCTGCTTCGGCGGGGGGGTTGGACTAGATGACCCACAGAGGTCCCTTCCAACCCCTACTATTCTGTGATTCTGTGATTCTATGGGGCTGGGTGGGTGCCTCGGTTTCCCCCACGTAGCCGGGCAGGTGCCTGCACCTTTTCTGCAAGCCTGGATCTGCACTGGGACAACATGTCCGAGATGCTCGGGGAGATGTGAATGCGGTAGAAAAGAGTTGCTTGATCAATCCGCCTTTAGAACTGAGAAGATATTTGTGTTTGTGGGTTGGGGTGGAGCTTCCCTCTTCTGCTGATTCCTGGACAAACCCCAATTTGTCCAGAAACGATGCTCGAAGGTGCCGTGGGCGTGTGGGTGAGCCCCTCTCCGTGTCTCTCTGCAGCTGGATGACCTCTACCTGATAGCCCTCGTCCACCGTCGGGAGATCAAATCGCTTCGGGACCTCACCGGGGAGCACCTCCCGCTGCTGAGGAACGTCTTGCGAGAAGGCAAGGTAAGCACGAGGCTGTCCTGGCCGGGCAGAGTACAGCCTGCCCGCCACAAGGTCGCTGCCCTGCGTTCTACCGATCTGCGTGGGGACCGCTGACCGAGAGGTGACGGTACGTCCCGCTCTCTCGGTCCCTGCTGCTCCAGGGGTGCCTTCCCCCGGCGTTTCGGGGGTGCTCGTTGCTGACGGAGGAGCAGAAGTTGAGCCGTGTCCTCCTTGTGTTCCTAACTTCCTTCCCAACCCCTGGACCGTTTTCACCGGCCGAGGTTTTTTTTTTTTTCCAGCCCCGTGACGGGGCGTGCTTGGTAGATGGATGCACGATAGCTTCCCTTTCCTTCGCCGCCTTCAAAATTCGGAAAGTAATTGTGCTGGGGAAAGTGGAGATTAATTAAGAGATTAGTCAGGGGATCGCAGCGAGCCAAGCCGGCGTGCTTGAGTTTGCCGTTGCTGTTTATAGCTTTAATTACACCGGCTGGTAACAGGATCCCTGTAACTGCCCGAGTGAGCCGAAGCGATAAGGGTGGAAGGGAAAACGATACGAGTGGAGAGCGCGTCCCGTCACGGAGGGAGAAAAGTGGGGCGGCCGGAGGCATCGCTCCATCCCTGCGGAGGCCGACACGGAGGATGGGGAAGAGCTCCATCCTTCCCCCCCCCCCAATTCCCCCTCTGCCTTGCTGCGAGGATGGAGGAAGCGGAAATCGCTTCTGCCTTTCTCTCCGCCTTCTGGGGATGCTCCGTCTGTCCCGTCCGTTGCAAGGTCGGTCTGTCTGTCCGTGCGCTGCCTGCCCCCGTGCCCTCGCTGCGCGCCGCTCCTCCTGACCGGGGGTGTTCTTCCTCTCCTTAGGAGGCCGTAGCGAAGCGCTTCGGCGTGCCGGGATCCCGGCTGCGGATCTACCTGCATTACCAGCCCTCCTACTACCACCTGCACGTGCATTTCACCGCCGTGGGCTACGACGCCCCGGGCAGCTCGGTGGAGAGAGCCCATCTCCTGGCAGACGTGATCGACAACCTGGCGCTGGACCCCACGTACTACCAGAAACGGGCTTTGACCTTCGCGCTTCGGGCCGACGAACCTCTGCTCAAGAAATTCCAGGAGGCGGGAAGGGTGTGAGCTGGCAGGGGCGCTTTTGTACCTTTTTTTCCATTTTTAATAAATGCCCTTTTTTTTTTAATTATTTTTTTTAACTCTGGTTTTGTACGAATTGGGGCCGATGGCCCATTGCTATGGAAACTGTGTCTTCTGCTCCAGTCAATTAAAACGTTGATTGAGTAACCTCTTTCAGTCTGCTGGTTTTTACTAGCACCATCCTGGGGCGCAACCCACCTGGTTTGGGTCGGAGGGTCTGTCTGTGTCCAGAAGACAACCCCTGCCACCACCCCTCGGCCCAGAGCGGGGAGTAGGCAGGAATACTCGCTGTCTTCGGCAAGCTTCACTCATTTCTTACAGATTTTACCCCCTGGGAGCGGGGTTGTGGCTTTCCAGGGGCAGGGAAGGGTTTCTTGCTCTGAATAAATCGAGTGACTAACCCTGGTCCTCGCCCTTCCCCGCCGGCCAGCTGCTGTGGGCTGTGGGAAGGCAAACGTGACTGCGCATGCTGCCTGATTCCCCGGCCTCGCAGCCATCACCTCTGCCTTCCTAATTAGTCATATCCAGCTTCAATGAGCTTGTTTAGAAAGGCGGCCCCTCCCTGACAGAGGCTTCTTGAGGTTTTGCAAGGATTCCTCAGTAAAATAAATGGTTGCTCTTCTGCTGAGGTGGTGGCAGGGCAGTAACTGGGACTTTAACAGGGACTGGGCCGCTGCTTCCCAGCTTTGGTGGAGTTTTTCTTCCTCATTCGGTGATACACCGACCTCTTCCTCGCTGCTTGACTCTCCTCAGGCCGCGAGCTGGTGAGAGCTGCCCGTTGTGCTGGGGGAAAAATGGATTTCTGTGGAACGGAGGTGACCCAGCCATCGCTTCCCCCGCGTCTTCTCCGCTGGATGCCAACCTCTGAAAACTTCATGAGGTTTTGACTGCCGAGAAGGGCTCTGGTTTCTGGGCAGCCGGTCCCAGGGCTGTGACTGGCAGGAATCGCCTTGCTGGCTGCCGGGTTATTTACTCCTTTCAGCGTGTTGGGCTCTAAGGATTTGGGTTTTTTTTTTGCTGATGGGGGTGGGGGGAGAAAAAAGGAGATGTAATTTGCTTTCAGGGTTGCTCAGTGTGCCATGGTGCTGCCCTGTGATGGAGCTGGCTGGATTGCAAGAAGCATCCTCGGAGATACCCGGGGCTTTGTTCGGCTCATCTGATTATTAAATATTCAGGTCAGGCGGTTCGCTGGTACCTGCTAGCAGCCGGGGAGCGGGAGAGCATCTGGAAGCAGCCGCCTTCTCTTCTTGCTCTCCAAAAAACGTGGTGAGAAAGCTGGGGTGAGGGGCGTCTTCTCCTCTGGTTTCAAATCTGAGCGGAGCAGGCCTGCGGCCGGAGTTGGTTCAGGAGCCGGGGAGGTGACGCGGGAGTGGATCTGGGGGTGGTCAGCGTGGTTGGCTGCCCTCCGGCTCTTTGCAGCCCTGGGTTTTCAGTTGCTAAGAGAAACAGATGAATATTTTTTAGAAAATGCTCCGGTGTCTGTGCCGAGGAGGAGCTTGGTCTCCCTGGGTGAGGGAACATCACAGTTTTACCTACCCACCTAGGGCAGACCGGGAAGGGAGAGGCTCAAACAACGGACGGGGCCGTCTTCTCACGCGGGAAGCTTCGCTGCTCTTCAGGTATTAAAAAAAACCCCCAACTTGTCTTGAAAATAGACTTTCTGAGGACAGGTGACCGAGCAGCACATCTTCAGCAGACCGTCCTCCCGCCGGAGGAATCGTTTCTCCTGGGAGATGAGGAGGAATACCGGGAACCCAGGATGCGTTTTTGATGGATCTACGGCGAGGAGCCCGCCAAAAAGGATTTGTTGAGGTCCCGGGGCTGGCTTTGCGAAGCCCAACGGCATTTCTAGGCCATGGGTTGAGGAAGGCTGAGCCCGAGGCGGTCGCTTTGTCCCTGTCACCCTTTCAGCGGCGTTTTTTGGATGGCAGACCCTTCGCCCACACAGACATGGGGCAGGAAAACGGTCCCGTTCCTCACCGCGGCGTTTGGTGGCATTTCCAGATGGCTTTGGACCGGGTGACGGCAGAGCTCGTTACAAATTCACTCCTCAAGCAGCCAGGATTCCCCCCTCCACTCGCCCCTCCTTTTCTTCTCCAAATTACTCAGCGCTCATCGTGCTGAATTAATCGTAACTGGCAATTTATCCTTTTGTAAATTAAATATTAGGGCAGGGTGCAGTCATTAGCAGTGACTAACAGCCCAGCAGATGCTCGTGGCATTCTGCTAAGGTGGCGAAGAACGCTGCCAAAGCGCGGTGTTTCCTGGTGGGTTCTCAAAAACACGTCGTCTGCTGGAGCTGCGGTGGCCGCTGGTCTTGAGGTCCGCCCGAGGGGTCCCTTGGGAGATGGGTGACCCAAGGAGCTATGAGCAGGCAAGGTGGGCACCCCGTACCTGCCCCGTGGGTGCTCAGGCGTCCCGAGGTTCCTCCAGAGTGGACACCCCTTGGCGTGGGGTCACCCCAAACTTCGGTGAACCTCGGAACTGCCAGCCCTGAGACCTCTCGGTGCGGAGATGTGGGCAGGGCAGCCCACGTGGGAGATGTGGAGCTGGAGCAGCTCCTCCGTGCTGGGTTTACACCTCTGCGAGGGCTTGGGTTCTTCTCTCGGTCCACGCCGGGCCGCGGGACGGAGTCCATCACCCCAAAACGAGCCCATCACCGGCGGGAGAGAGAGCTGGGCACCGAGAAGATCCCGGGAAGCGAAGCCTTGCAGCCATTTTGAATATTCTGTCCTGGGGTCGTGGTCAAAACGGACGTTTGGGACGCGTTGTTACGGCTGGAGTTTCATCGAACGCCTTTTATAGTTTCCAGATGCAATAAACCTCTCCGGGGAACCCGAGGGTCTATGGATCCTTCCAGCAAATCCCAGCTCCCCCCAGGAATTAGCCCGCGATCGTCTCCTAGCCCATGGCAATTAAGGCCTAATTAGGGCAGGCTTGCCTGTCCCCACAGGTAAAATTCTGCCCCGTCGCCTCGCTTCTTGCCGGGGAGCAAACCCCGTCCTGCGTAGGCTGAGGGAGGAGGACGCTCTTCCAACGTCGACGCGGTCGCTCGCCGAGCCTTTTGGCGAAACCGGCAGCTCCAAAGATATTTTATTAATTAATATCGCCGGCGCTGGGCGCCTCGGTCTTCCGACGGGGCCGGGAAATTCCAAGTTCCCGCTGTCCCTTGGCTTTCCAGCTGGATAAAGAGGAATCAACTTCCCTGGCATCCGCAGCGGAGCCAATATTTTGCGTCACCCCCGATGGAAAAAAAATAATCAGCGTTAATATTGCTAATTATCTCAGGGATGGGCCAAACCCCCACCCTGGCGCGGGAGGGATGGGAATAGAACCGCGAGGGGGTCGGATTTGGGGTGTCGGGGTGGAAAAGGAAAGAACCCCCCGGGGGGGGGAGACTGAGGTGGCCGGGCATGGGGCGTTGCGGCGGTTGGGAATTAATTATCCCTCCCCTGACTAATATCGAGTCGATGATTTGCAGCGTCGCCGTCCGCGGAGCCTCTGCGCATCATCTCGTGGGGGTGTCCCCCCAAAAAAAAATTTGGGGGGAGTTTTGGGAAGATTCATGCCAAGTGGGGGGGAGCTTATCTCTCTTAAGCAAGATTCATGCTTAAGTTTGCCTGGGGGGGGGGGGCTGTGATTTGGGGGGGGCTGTGAATTGGTAGGGGGCTGTGATTTTGGGAGAGGGGCTGGGATTTGTGGGGGGGGCTGTGATTTTGGGAGGGGGGCTGTGATTTGGGGGGGTGCTGTGATTTTGGGGGGGCTGTGATTTGGTGGGGCTGTGATTTTGTGGCGGCTGTCATTTGTGGGGGGGCTGTGATTTTGGGGGGGCTGTCATTTGGTGGGGGCTGTGATTTTGCGGGGGGCTGTGATTTTGGGAGGGGGGCTGTGATTTGTGGGGAGAGGGCTGTGAATTAGGGGGGGCTGTGATTTGGAGGGGCTGTGATTTTGGGAGGGGGGGCTGGGATTTTGGGGGGCTGTGATTTTGGGGCAGCTGTCATTTGTGGGGGGGCTGTGATTTTGGGGGGGGCTGTGATTTGGGGGAGGGGGCTGTGAATTGGGGGGGTCTGTGATTTGGGGGGGCTGTGATTTTTGAGGGCTGTGATTTGGGGATGCTGTGATTTTGGGAGGGAGCTGTGATTTGGTGGGGGGCTGTGATTTGGGGGCGTGGCTGTGATTTTCCGGGGGTCCGCTGGGCGTGGAGGGGGGGGGTCTGGGAGGTGCGTCCCCCCCCTCTCCACCGCCGGGGGATGGGGGACCGGGTCGCCCCCCCCCTTTCCCCGCCTCCCACCCCGGCGGTGTGCGCAGGCGTGCCCGCCCCCCGCCCGCCCCTCCCGGGGCCGCCTCCCGCACCCCGCACCCCGCACCCCGCACCGGCCCCATGGTGAGTCCGCAGCGTAGGGGGGGATCCCCCCCCTCCCCCGTGGCCGCTCCCATCCCCCCCGCAAGAAAGCAAAAAGCGGAGGGGGGGCGAGCAACACCCCCCCCCCCTCTTGGTAGCTTTTTGGGTGGGGAGTCCGGCAGAACAGACAGCTCTGCCTGGGGGGGGGGGGCAAACTGGGAGGGTGGAGGGGGCAAAGTGGGGGGGGGGGGCAAACTGGGAGAGGGGGGGCAAACTGGGAGGATGGGGGGACACACAACACCCCCCCCCCCATTCCCCAGTTAACCCAGGCTTGGACCCGCATCCCGCGCCATCGGCGAGCGCGACGCGCTGGAAAGCGGCTTTATTTCTATATTTCAGATGATGATGATGATTATTATTATTATTTAAATTATTATTATGTAAATTATTATTATGTAAATTATTATTATGTAAATTATTATCACAGAATCACAGCATGGTCGAGGTTGGAAGGGACCTCTGTGGGTCACCCAGTCCAACCCCCCTGCCGAAGCAGGGTCAAATTATAAATAACATAAATAATTATAAATAATAACAAATTATTATTTCTTAACCGATGTAGTTAATTAGCGCCTGCGGCTAATGAGCGAGGAGCCGCGGGGGCAGCGGCGAGAGGCAAGCCCCCCGCTCTTGGCGATGCCCTTCCGGCTGCTGCCGCCCGATCGCCGGCGAAACGACAAACCCCAGCGTCTCGCCGGCGGAACGAAATCCGGCCCTCGGCATCGCTCGTGCCCGCCGCCAGCCCGGAGGAAGGCGAGCCCACCCCGAGACCCCCGGCCGCAGAGCTCCCGGCGTCTCCCCGTAGCATGCGGGGGGCTCGGTTCCACGGGTAGGTGCGATCGGAAAACGTCGGGAAGGGGAAAATCCTCCCGGAGGCCCCGGGGAGGGGAGGACGTGCTCCGCGTACGGCTCCGGGTGGTATCGCTCTCGCCGCGGCGTGGGCTGAGGATGAGTTATTTAATTAGTCCGAGCTTTTTTGGTTTTATTTTTGTTTTCTTTTTCCCCATCCCCGAGCATCCCCTGACCGGCTGACGGACGCGCTCCGCTAGCCTGGTGATCCCGAAGGGGTAAGGAGGGAGCGATGCCGGCGTGGACGGAGCAGCTGGGAGCGGGATGCGGGAGTCCTTGCTGCGGGATAAATCCCGTCCCATCCCACGGCGCACGCCCGGAGCGCTCCGCTCCCACGGGATGGGGAGATGAGGGTGCTTGCTCCCAGACCAGCCGGACTTTTTCCCCCACCCTTGTTGATCTCTGGAGCCAACAGGGTTTTTATTATTCCCGGGAGCGGAGAACAAAGGGAAAATCTTCCTCCGGGGACTTTTTTGTGCTCCTCTGCTTGGAGATCCACCATGGGATGGTCTTCTCCCCACCGGGTTAACGGAGCAATGCCGGCGTGGTCCCGATGTCCGGCGACTCCGCTCCCCATCCCGTAGCCAGAACGAGCGAATTAAAGCCTCGCGCCGGAGCTTTTGGGAAAACCCTGCTGAGTTTTATCCCGTCTTCTCCGGCCGCTCCGGGAGGCGAAGAATCCGGCGGCGGGGCCGAGGGATCACCGGGCTGCGGCTTTCCGGAGCGAGCGGCGGGGCTGAGCGACGCGGGACGGACAGAACCCCGGGTCGACGAGGGAGGTTGGAAGCGCGCCGGGATCTCGAGCGGAGGACTCGGATGGGGGGACTCGTCCTGGGAGATGCCGCCTCCGGCTCCGGCGCTGGGCGTCAGGTCTCTTCCCACCCTGGCTCCTAACGACCCACCCGAGCTGTAACGAACTCCTGACGTCGTCCTAAGCTATAGGACGGGATCGGTGCCCTTTGCCGGGCTCTCCCGAACCCCTGCGCTTAATTATCGGCTTCGTTAGAGGGCTGCTTGCTCCTCCGGCTCCGGGCCGTGATTTAGCAGCGATGACCACGGCACCGCGGCGAATCCCACCAGGATACGGGCTAAGGGCTCTCAGGGTGTAAAGAGAAGAGGAGGAACTGGCTGTCGATGCTGGTTTGAAGGGATGTCCACCATGGAGAGATGTCCACCTCTTCCAGAGCCGGGATGGTGACCGGAGCGTCCTCCTGACCCCTCCGTGGAGCAAAAACCCACCCGGGGAGCCAAAACATCGACCGAGGTCCGTTGTAAGCTCTGGAGCAACCATCCTGACGTCCCTGAGCCCGGGTTTTGATCGCTTGTGTCGTCCCCGTGCCGGCAACCGATGGCGGAGGTGGGTGCCAGGCCGCGGCGCCGAGAGGGAGCCCTCCACGCGCCCGTTCTCAGGGGGCTTCGGCCGGCGGCGATTCAAATGATGGAATCTAATTAATTATTTATCGTTATCCCTAAATCCCCCGGATCCTTTCTGCGCTCTCCCATGTAAGGTCGTGGTTCTGTTACTTTGGACCTGAGTATTTCAGAGCTGCTCCGGGCTGGGAGCCTTGTTCTCTTCCTTAACGCTTTTTCGACAGAATGATGTGTTTTATTTATTTATTATTATTATTATTTTTAATATTTTCTCTCCTTTTCCGTTGTTTTCTCCGGGCGTAGCGGGAGTGGGGATGCGGTCGTCCTCCTCCTCCGGCAGAGGAGGTCCCCCCGGCGACCCGGGTACGCGGCCGTCGGGGACGCTTGGCGAGGAGCGGTTTTGGTTCTGCAGCGAGGAGAGGAAATGATTTCACGCTCCCGCGCCGCTCGTCGCAACTTCTGGTTCTCTGTTTTCGGTGTTTCTTTTGAACCTTCCCCCCCCTCGCCTTCCTCTCGCCGGCTTCTCCGACCTCTGGCCGCGATCCTCGTGTTGGTTGAGCTTTTTCTAGGAAAATCCGGCGTCTTCTTGGGAAAAGAGGGGGAAAAAGGAAAGAAAAGAAGCCCAGTTCTTGCTACTCTCTTGCGTTTCCAGCTGCTGACGCCTCGCGTGTGACCAGGGTTGGGCTGGAAAGTTTCCTCGGAGGAAGGAGAAAAGGGATTTGGCCGGCGGGGACCGGCGAAACGGGAGAAGGACCCGCCCTCCACCCCGCTTTTCCTCCGGCCTGGCAGATGCTCGGCGTGGTTTTGGGCTGGCACGGGCTGCGCCTCCTCTCCAGGATGTGCTTCGCCGTCTGCCGGAGGCCGCCGAGCCGCGGTGCCCGCCTCGCCGTCGGACGCTGCTCCCGGCTGCTCCGGCTCCGTCGCGTCGCGGCTTGGCGCGGGATGGCGGCCGGCGAGCCGGCGGGAAGGTGGGCTCGGGGTCTGGCTTCGGGGCATTGGGTGCGTGGTGGGGCCGGATCCTGCACATCTTTTCCCCCCCCAGATCCTTCCCTGGGATAACTTGGCACGAAGAGAGATGGGGTGCGGGTTTGCCGGGGTGCCTGGGGCTTCTTGAGCACGCGCAGTGCCGTGGAAGTGGTTTAATATTAATTATGGGCAAGTTGTTGATAGAATATCGATGCGGGTGTTGACGTGAGGTTGGGTAGGGTTGGTTTTAAGGCGCATATTTACGCGCTGGCGTGGCTGGGGTCACCGTCCCAGCGTGGTCTGCGGGGGTTTGACCACCCATGGGTGCTCCTGCGCTGCCGGTCCCTCTCCCGCCGGCTCAGGGATGGCTGGAGGGGCCCTGGGGCTTGGTCCCTTGCGGAGGATTGCTCCGTCTGAGCTAGGATGGCATCGTCCCTCGGCTCTTCCCGAGGATGCCGGGATGCTCCTGGGCTCGGTGAGCTGCTGCCGTGCCAGGACCACGGTGGGATGCAGCCCGTGGCGGCGAGGGATGCTCGGAGGTGGGATGCAGCGGTCCCCAGGGGATCGTCGTCACGAAGCAAAGCGAGGCCGTCGTAAACCGAACGCGGCGCCGGAGGAGGACTCTCCTCCCGACACCACGCCTGCGAAATGATATCAACAAATCTGCGGAGGCGCTGCTCCTCTTCTTCGGGGCTCGCTTTTTATCGCGACGCGGGATCGACCCGTATCGCCAAGCCGCGTCCAGGTAGGACCGAGCGGGGAGCTGGCGTCCTTCCCTTCCTTATTTGCAGGTTTATAAATATCTATAAGCTGGAGTTTGGGGTTTTTCCCTTTAATCCCGGGTCTGCGAGGGAGGCTTGAACCTGAGCTCACGCCGTTGGAATTCCCTGCTGCGCCTGGGAGAGGCTCTCCTCGCCTCCGATCGCTTCCAGATGCCGTTCCTGCTTCGGCTCTCTCCCCTGCGCAAAATGTCTCCCCCAGCTCGCCGCCAAAGTTTTCCCGGACGGATTCGGCATCCCGATATCCGGCGGGGCTGAGCCAGCCCAGCCGCGATTTGTTTTCGAAGCGGAGCGCGATGCCGGCGGCGAGAGGTTGCGACTTGCCCCGTGGCCTTGCACAAGCTGGAGCCCCGTGGCTGGATCTGGTTTCGAGCCGCTTGCGACATCTCCAGCGGGTGGTTTTTAAATTTCCTTTTAAAAAAAGAAATATTTATGGAGTTTGGGGCTCAGGGTCCCTCCCACGTCCCCCGCCTGCCGCTGCTGAGCGGACAGAGCTTCCCCGAGCCCCAAAACGGGGGGGAAACTGAGGCAGGAAAGCGCTGAGCAAGAGTTGAGGCTGCTTTAACGCCGCGAACCCGCCGCTCCGGGGCTTTGCCGGCGCCGTGTGCGCGCTGCCGGCCGAGCGGCCCCGCGGCGGGCGATAAAATACTGGATATTAAAACCCCAGCAGCGCCGCGGCCGTGGGGTTCGTGGGGTGGGATTTTATGGCACCGGGATGAATCCGGACCCGCCGGGGTTGGGGGTGGAGGAGAGCGCCAGGACACGGAGAAAAATGGGAGTGGGGACCAAGGTGTCAGGAGCCGAGGGTGGCCAAGAGCCTGGCTCTCCAAGCACGCCGTTTATGCAACAAAAACCACGCGATTCGTCCTCAAAATATTACCCCGGGCTCTTTTTCCTCTGCCTTTATTTTTTATTTTTTCATGGTGGGGTGACGGCAAATTCACCTTCAGCATCCTTACGGCCCTTCGGCGTCTGCGGCGGAGCTGGGGCTTCCCAGGCCCCTTCGCTGCCTCGTTAACGAAGCTGCTGCTTCATTCCAGCTTCATTTACAAGTTAAATTGACAGATGATCTGTCTTATGCAAACGCGTATTTGATGTCTTAATTATTTATTTGCCCGCCTCGCCTAAATACACGCGGAGCGTCTGTAAATCGGCGGCTTTAAGCCTGGGGATGCTCTTTTCTGAGAAGTTTTGCTAAGAAAAAAAACCCCCAAAATAGGCTTTTTTTGGTCTGGTGGGTGACGCTAAACGCCCCAGTTTGGAAACAGCGGCGATTTCTCGTGCTTGTTTCTTCTTTTTTATGTTTTTTTCGGGGGGAGGCTTGATCACGGGAGGCTCATCCGTAAATAGCGGCCGTTTATTTTTAGGTCGGTGGATAATCCGGCTTGGCCGGGCAGCTTTGCTTTGCTTTTCTTCCCATTCTCAGGGATTGACTAGAAATAGGTTTATGAAATGATTTTTGATATAATAATTTAATGGATCATGAATTTAATTAGCAAACTCGATTGGGGGTTTGTGCTGGTGGGGGTCCCTCCCGTGCTCTCCGCCGGGACGCTGTGGGGTGAGGATCGGCAGGGAAACCTCCGCCGAAAAAAATGGCATCCCACGCCGGAATGACACCTCCGGCTTCGGGAAGTGGCCGGATGATCTCCCGCTAAATACCTGCCGGGTGCCGGGGCGATAGCGATCGGGGTGACGTGAGGGATGTGCCGGGCTTGGAAACACCTCGCTCGTGCCAAGTAGAGACGTTTTCTCCTGGAGGGAGATGAGCTCACCTGGATATTATTCCCCTCCCAGCCCCGTTTTTACTCTCTTCCCCCCTTGGGGGAGAATTTTAACCGGGGGAGACCGGCTCCGGCGATGGAGCGCCGACGGCCGGACGCTCCGCTTCAGGTCTGGCTGGTGGCAGGAGGAGAAACGCCACCTCCATCTCCCTCTTTTTTATAACAGCCCCCCTGGGGAGGAAGATGATGGACGGGAGGGATACGGCGGCTCGTCCCTGCCCTCCGCAGATCCCGGGGATGCTCCTGCGCCGGGGCTGAGCCCCCTCAACGGACTGATCCTGCCTGGCTTTAATCTTTAACGGGGGAAGGGATGCGGCCGCGGGGGTTTTCGTTCTCTTCCGCCCGACGCCGTGCCGGAGGGGAGATGCTGAGGAAGGTGGGAAGAGCACAAGGCGTCTTCATCCCCCCGCAAAAAATTTGGAAATCGTTATTTAAATGCAGCCAGCGGGAGGGGAAACTGAGGCAGGCGGCGTAGCTGGGAGCCTGAGGAAGGGAAAGGAGCAGAATTCAGCTCGTTTAGGGTCTTTTTTTGGTTTTTCGAGGGCTCCGGGATGCGGGACGCTCATTTCCTGGCGGGATCAGCTGCCAGACGGGTCGAGCTGCCCGCGGCGAGCGGTGGAGACGGCGGCCATCGGCCCGAGCGGCGATGGGTTTTTCCCGGATTTCAGGCTGGGAACCGCTTGGGAAGCTGGAAAACAATCCCGGGGAGACCGGCAGCGATTCAGCTCCCGGCTCTGCCAGTCGAGCTGGAAAGACCAGCTGGAAAAACGCGGTTTAAGAGAGAGGGAGGCTGGAGGGGGAAGATGGGGCCATGCCTCGTCCTGGGAGGAGAAGCACCCGGCCTCCAAGGGAGGAGAAGCCGTCCCGGGGGTGCTGGGCGATTTCCTCCCCTGCCCCTCGTGCGGGGACAGACCCTCTTCGTTAAAACTTAACGGGGCGTCGAGAGCAAAACGTGCCTTGGGGGAGGTTTGGGCTGGCTTGGTGGCTGCCAGCGCCTCTCCCAGTTGCTTTTCCCGGCTGGAGAAGACGGAGAGAGGTGAGGAAACCTCCCACCCTGCAGAGTTTCCCCCTCGGAAGCATCTTCTCTGCCTGGGCTCGAGCATCGGCTGCGGGGAGAGCCTTGCTGGTCCTGCCCAGGCTGCCCTTCTGCTTCTTTGCACCAAATTGGGCTGAGATTGAGCTCCTCGCCTGTTTTTTTATTAATTTTGTGGAAATAAATAAGTGGTGGGACTCCCAACATCACACCAGCATGGGGGCAAAGAGCAAAGCTGGCTCCCAGCTGGGCGGGCTTCACCTGCCTGGCTCCTTTGCCCCCTGCACCCCACCCTGCTGCTCGTTAGCCAGGGTAATTAATCTGGATGCAGAGCAGCTGTCCTTGCCCAGAGAGAGAGGCTTTTCTTCGAGAGGTGTTGCGGCAGGAGGGTGCTTGAGCGTGGCAGCTCCTTGGCAGGGATTTTTCCTTCCCCAAACCATGAGGATGGCGTGGTGCTGGGTGAGGGCGCGTAATTTGGAATGGTTTTTGGGGGGGAAAAAGCTGCTGGAGATGTGGGGTGAGGGAGCATCATCCCTGTGGGACGGCCAGAGAGCTGCATCCCCCTGGGATGGGGGTTTTCCCAGCCCCCCCCCCCCCCCCAGGAAAGGGCATCACCCGCTTCCTAAAAATCCGAGCGAGCGCTGGAAGGGGATTTTGGTGGGAAAGGCCGCGAGGCGTCGGGGAAGCCTGCGGCGAGGCCTGGGCTCCTCCTTAAAAGCAGTCCCCGGGGTGCTGCCGGCGGAGGTGGGTGGCTCTGCGGAGAGGCAGACATCCTCCGCGCCGCGGCGAGCCGGGGTCCTGCTCCTGGCCCCCGTGGGTGCTGGGTGGGGGCTGCAGGGACCCCCTGGGCCCCTCCGAAGGCAGATGGCCGCTGGGTGAAGCGTCCCTCGCCCGCTGCCGTGGCCCTGAAGATGCTTTCCCTTTTTCCAGGGGAAGAGAGGATGGCCTCGTAGCTCCTGCCGAGCTCCTGCCTGCTCTGCTTGGACCGAGAGGACGGACCGTAAGTAGCCACCCCCCTCCCAGCGTCTCGCTGCCCCGGTGGGGTCCGGCTTCGGGCTCTCCCGCTGCCGGGAATGCCGGGCAAGGTCTCCCCGGGGCGAGCATCCTCCTCCCGGCGTGGCCGATGGGGTTAATGGAGCGTCGGGGTCGTGCTGGGGGTGCGAAGTGATGGGGGGTGGGTGATTTTTCTGGAGATTTTCTGAAGATATTCCGGAGATTTCCCCCCCTCTCCGGGGAAGGATGCGGCGTGTGCTGGTGTAGGGGCATGGCGGGGTAAATCACGGGATGGTTAAGGTTGGAAAGGACCTCTAAGATCATCAAGTCCAACCGTCAACCCCACCCTGCCTGCTAAACCGGGTCCTGAAATCCGCCTGGTTCACCCTGGAGGGCTCGAGTGCAAGGGTGGGGTAACTTGGGGGGAAGGGGGGGGGTTACGCTGCCCCAAAACCGGCCCCTTCGCCGGCGCCGAAAACAGCAGGCGTGGAGGAAACGGTGGGGAAACCGCGGAGCTGCTGCGGCCAGGCGGGTTAAGGTGGCTCTTGGAGCCTTGTGACGGCGGCCGGGCAGGCGCTTTCCGAGCCCCCCCCCCAAAAAGGGGGACACCCTCGTATCAAAAACCACCCAGGATGGTCACTGCCCATGGGATAACTCATCCCCGGGGCTCGAGGTCCTATAATTTCCCAGCTCTTTTTCCCCGGAGAGCTGGGCGCTGCTCGTGTTCGGGTCGGAGATGGCCTGGAGCATCTCCACGGCTTCGTTTTTTGACGGAAGGATGGAGATGCCGGCGAGTCGGCGCGGGGTTGTCCCCCCCCCAGCTCTCCTGGGCCGTAACCTCCGGGTCGGAGCGAGCCACAGCCGGCGAGAAAGGCTCTTTGTTTTATTTATTTATTTTAAAAATAGGAAAAGAGCGATTAAACCTAGATAATAATAAATAATCATACATTAATCTAGCCGAAGAAGGAGCCCGGCAGCTCCTCTGGGGGTGTGGGGTGCCTCTCCCGTGAAGAAGCTCTGAAGATTCCTTCAAAGTGGCTTTGCAGGGCTCTTAAAATGGGATAAAAAATGGGATAAAAAATGGGATAAACGCGGATACCCGGCTCGGCGATGCCCGCTGCCGAACGGGGTTGGATTTCGCGGCGCCGCGGCCCTCGGATCCACACCCTGGTTCGGGGAGGGGGGGGAAAATCCAACCCCGGGTGCCGGGCTGAGGGTTTGGGTGCCTCTGATGCTCTGCCAAGCCCGGGGAGCACCCGCAGTTGGCCGGATCCTCTCCCGGGGTTGCGTTCGGGCTCCGGCACGCGGTGGCTTTGCCGAGGCAGCCGCGGCCGAGCCGACGTGGGGGGTAAGCGGGCACCTGCCAGGCTCTCCGGCAATCCCAGCCCTACCGCGTGGGGAAAAGCCGTGGGATGGAGACTTGGAAGATCCCGGCGCGGTGAACGGCTTCCTGGGGGGTCGGCCCTGCCTGGATCCGTCCCCGCGAGGATCCGGCTGCGGCGGACGGGGTCGGTGCTCCCCGCTGCCGGGTGCGCATCCCTAGGGGTTGCCGATGCTCCCCTTCCTCGGGCGTCCCCCCCCCCCCAAATGGAGCTCTGCTCCGCATTCCTGGGTTACCATGGAAACGGAGAAGCACCAAGGGCGTTTGCTGCGGACGCTTGGCCGGGATGGCAGCGGGTGGCTGGGATCGCCGTCCGCCCACGCTGGGGTACGATGGGGGGGATTTATAACCACCCCACATCTTTTTTTCTCCCCCCCCCCCCTTGCTCCATGGCTTTAAATCCATTTTTATTTTGGCCCAAACGAGAGGTGGGAGCAACTCGGCTGCCGCCTGCCTGGCTTGACGCGACTCGAATCCGGAGATGCCGGAGCTGTCGAGGCCGTGGGGGGAGATGGGGATGGATGGAGGCGCCGGGACGGGCTCCTCCCAGGTCACCCACTGCTGGCATCTCCCAGGGGCTTTTCCCGGTGAAACCCTGCTCCGGCTCCGAGGGAAGCGTCCCGGGGGAGCCGGGGCGGCGGCGGGGCTTTAAAGTCATTTACGCAGCGATAATATCCGGCCCCGGGGTGCTTCAGAGCCGCCTTGCTCCGGCATCCAAGACTGGAAGTTCTGCGGGGTCTGTGGATGCCACAGTGGGACCAGGGATGCCACGGTGGGACTAGGAATTCTGTGGGGTCTGAGGATACTGCAGGACCAGGGATACATGGGGGGACGGGGATGCTGTGGGACCAGGGATACTGTTGGGACTGGAAATTCTGTGGGGTCTGTGGATGCCACAGTGGGACCAAGGATGCCACAGTGGGAGTGGGAATTCTGTGGATGCTGTGGTGGGACCAGGGGATGCTGTGGGACCGGGAATTCTGCAGGGTCTGAGGCTGCTGTGGGACTGGGGATACATGGTGGGATGGGGATGCTGTGGGACCAGGAATTCTGCGGATGCTGTGGGACTGGGGATGCTGTGGCACTGGGAATTCTGCGGGGTCTGCAGATGCTGTGGGACCAGGGATGCCACAGTGGGACAGGGATGCTGTGGGACTTGGAATTCTGCAGGTGCTGTGGGACCAGGGCAGCTCTGGGACTGGAAATTCTGCTGGGTCTGCAGATGCTGTGGGACTGGGGATTCTGCGGGGTCTGAGGATGCTGCAGGACCAGGGATACATGGTGGGATGGGGATGCTGTGGGACCAGGAATTCTGTGGATGCTGTGGGACTGGGGATGCTGTTGGGACTGGGAATTCTGTGAGGTCTGAGGATGCTGTGGGACCAGGGATATGTGGTGGGATGGGGATGCTGTGGCACTGGGAATTCTGCGGGGTCTGCAGATGCTGTGGGACCAGGGATGCCACAGTGGGACTGGGAATTCTGTGGATGCTGTGGTGGGACCAGGGTGTTCTGTGGGACCAGGAATTCTGCGGGGTCTGAGGATGCTGTGGGACCAGGGATACATGGTGGGATAGGGATGCTGTGGGACCAGGAATTCTGCAGGTGCTGTGGGACCAGGGAAACTCTGGGACTGGAAATTCTGCGGGGTCCGCAGATGCTGTGGCACCAGGGATGCCACAGTGGGACTGGGAATTCTGTGGATGCTGTGGTGGGACCAGGGGATGCTGTGGGACCAGGAATTCTGCGGGGTCTGAGGATGCTGTGGGACCAGGGATGCCATGGTGGGATGGGAATGCTGTGAGACCGGGAATTGTGCGGATGCTGTGGGACTGGGGATGCTGTGGCACTGGGAATTCTATGGATGCTGTGGGACCAGGGATTCTGCAGGGTCTGAGGATGCTGTGGGACCAGGGATACGTGGTGGGATGGGGATGCTGTGGGACTGGGAATTCTGTGAAGTCAGTGGTTGCTGCGGGACCAGGGATGCCACGGTGGGACAGGGATGCTGTGGGATGAGGGATGCCATGGTAGGACTGGGAATTCTGCGGGGTCTGAGGATGCTGCAGGACCAGGGATACATGGTGGGACGGGGATGCTGTTGGGACTGGGAATTCTGCGGATGCTGTGGGACTGGGGATGCTGTTGGGACTGGGAATTCTGTGGGGTCTGGGGATGCTGTGGGACCAGGGGATGCTGTGGGATGGGGAATTCTGCTGGGTTTGCTGATGCTGCGGGAGCAGGGGATGCTCCCGTGGGACGGAGATGCTGTGGGACCAGGAATGTTTCAGGGTCTGAGGATGCTGTGGTGGGGAATTCTGCGGCGTCTGAGGATGCTGCGGGACCAGGGATGCCACGATGGGACAGGGATGCTGTGGGACTGGGGATTCCGCGGGGTCTGAGGATGCTGCAGTGGGATGGGCATGCTGTGGGACCAGGAATTCTGCGGATGCTGTGGGACCGGGGGATGCTGCGGGACCCTTCAGCATCGCTCCCTCCACCAGCTCCACGTCGGAGCCGGCTCGGGGCTTTCAGACCTTCCTCCTTTCCGCAGCCGCTCCGGTTTGGGCTGTGGGTCTGGGAGGCCAAGGTTTGGGGGAGCTTGAACCCCGGCCAGCAGCACCTCTGCCTTGGCCTGGGCGCGCTCCGTGTCGCTCCGCGTTCCCCGAGCAGCGTCCCTTTTCCTCGGGAGGGGGGGGTTATTAGCTCTGTTTGTCTTAGAGAAGTTTCACATCGGGCCTGGCTTGTATGCACAAGCCCGGGAAAAGGTCATGCAGGAAAAAAAAAAATTAGAATTAAAAAAACAAAAAATAGCTGGCGCGTAAAAGCAAACAGCGGGGGTGAAAGCGGATTTTCCCCGGCGGCCGAAGGCGCTGGGTGGGAAGCTCGGCTGGGTGATCCGGCCCCGAAGGTGAGAGCCGGGGGGTGAATTTGGTGCTGAGCTGGGGTGCTGATGCCCGGCAGCACCCCGGGGGTTTGCCCTCGGGGACTTTTATGGCCAGTTTTGCTAGGGGGGGGGGAAAAAAAAACCCAAACAACATTATTATTATTTTATTTTCCAAGCAAATGCAACATATAAAGGGCTGAGACTCCGCAGCTCCTCGTCGCTGCTCGCTCCCACCCTGGAAGACGCCAGCAGTGGGTTTAATCCTCCCTCTCCTTCCTGACCCCGGGAATACCGACGCAGGGCCGCGAGCCAGGGTGCGGATCGGGGAAGGGGAGGATTTTTGCTTCCCTTTCCTGGGGTCTGGGGGTCTGGTCGCAGTCTTTTAGCGAGGAGCAGCGGCTCGGGGGGACGCAGGAGCTTCGCCCGGCACCGTCCCTCTGCTTTGCTGTCAGCCGGACACGGTTTTCTTCGCTCCGCAGCAGGGTTTAATTATCCTTAATTCCCTTTCTAATTAATTGCCCTTCCTGCCCTTTTAATTTCAGGAGCTGGTGGTGAGGGAGGGAAGAGCCCAGCTCTCGTGGGACCGTCTTCGGTCCCGTTTCTCCTCTTCCTCACTAGATATGTTTTTTTTTTTTCCCCAAAAGCTGCTGCTCTTGACCCATTCTTGACTGGGCGAGGCCATGGGCCCGTCGCGCGCCGGGTTCGTTAGTGGTGCTTCGTTAGGCAGGGTGCTGCGATGGGTGCCCACCCCCCGGGCAAGGTGACTAATCCCCGGAGACCAGGATCTTCATCGCCCAGCCCAGGCGTGCGCCTTTCCTCTTGGCTGGGCGCTTAACACCACCTCGCCTTCCTCCTCCTCCTCTTCCTCCTCCGAGACGTGGCCAGTCCGGAGAGCGGGGAGCAGCTCGGTCGCGGCGTGCCGAAGCCGAGCCCGACGCTGAGCCGGGCTTGGAGTCAGATTAATCCTTGGGGAGCAAAAACCCCACTGCCTACCCCAAACCTTCTCCCACCCGGTAAGTGAATTTTCCTCGCGGGATGAGGCTGAGCTGGTCGCGGGGCGGCTCCGACCGCGGCTCTTCGCTGCCGGATTCCAGGAGCGAGAGGTTTCGGAGGAAGGAATAAAATAAATCCCCCCGCGGCGGTGGAGCGTTTGGCTTCGTGCCGGATGCTTGAGCCGGGCTTAAAATCTCATCGCCGTGGGCGTCGATTTGGGGCGCTTCGGGGTTTTGTGGCTGAAACCCCACCGAGGGCTCTATATATTTCTCTATATTTTTTTTTTTTTTCCCCTTCTTGAATTCATTCTTTTTCCTCTGGAATTTCGGCGTTTTGACCCGTACGGCCGAGGCGATGCGGGAACCGCTTGCCTGGCTCCCGCGAACTCTGCGTAAATCAAACCTTCGGCGTCTGCGGGGCAGCGAAACGTGAATTTGGATGGGGATAAATCCCTTGGGGATGCCCGCAGGTGCGGGTGGGGCGAGCGGGGTGGCCCTCGGATGGGATTTTCGGGGTGGCTCCGCTGGGATTTGACCTCATCCGCTGCCTTTCCCTCTTTTTCCCGCTCCAGGTGACCGGCAGCAGCCGCGATGAGAGCTCCGGCCCTCGCCTGACGCCTCTGCTGCTGAGAAAAATGATCAACAAGTCCCGTGAGTCCCGCGGCGGGGTCCCGTCTCCCCCTTCCCAAGCAGGGATGAGAGGGGTTGGACTAGATGACCCACAGAGGTCCCTTCCAACCCCAACCATTCTGTGTGTGTCCTGGAAGTTTTATGGTTTGGGAATTTGGCTCTGGGTGGGGGTAGGAAGCCGCTCTGCCGTGGCTCAAGCTGGGTGACGGAGGACAGGGGCATCACGGGCAAGGTCATGGTGGGGAGGATGAATTTGGTGTCATTGACCTTGCAGTTTTAAAGGAGGGTGGAGGCACCCATAAAAGACAGCTGTGTTTGTGCAGCCTTTGAAGTAATATTGGGCCAGAGGAGTTGGCACGGTGGCTTTTGGACCCAGAACAAACCCATCCCAGGCTTTATCTCGGTGCTGCTCCCCTCCAGCCAGGTCCCCGCCGCGTCGCCAGCGACATCTCTGCCATCCTGGGTCCCCCGGGATGTCCCCAGGGGCCCGCAGCTCCCCGACCTCCGATCACCCGAGCCCCGGGGACCGGCTTGACGGTGTCTTTCTTTCCCCCCCGCTCTCCGGGCGCGCAGGAGGGAAGATCCTCGGGGTGCTGGCGCTGTTCCTGGTGATGGTTTGGTACTCGATCTACCGGGAAGACAGGTACATACAGCTGTGAGTGGCTTTTCTTAATGCTTAAAAGGCTCCTCCGGGATGCCGGAGCATCGTCTCGCCGCGTCCCCAGGGCTCTGGCGAGGAGGGGGGGATGTTGGAACGTTGGAAAACGCCGATGTCTATTTTTCCCGAGCCTGGGAGGATGGGAGAAGCCGGCTCTCTTCCCAATCCCGGCGCTGGGGAACTCGGAGAGCGTGAGGTCCGTGAGCAGGGCGAGAGAGACCTCTTCCGATGCCAGGCTGCAAGCCCGGCAAATAAACACCCGAAGCGGAGCTGAGCTGAGATCTGGAAATATCGCCGGCGCCGCCGGCACGGCTTGAGTCCCAGCGCCGCGGTGCCGCAGCCCCCTTCGCCGGGAGGGCGACGCGGACGGAGCGGGCGCCCGTTATTTCTGGAACCCCTCTTCCCTTCCAGCTTTTATTTCCCCATCCAAGAAAACAAGACGACGTGTCCCCTCGGCGAGGTGCAGCAGAAAGCGGCGCAGCTGATCGCGAAGTGAGTGTTGGGGGTGAGGTGGGGGGGGGTGACGTGGAGCCAGGACCCCCCCCCCCCAGCTCCGTGCCGTCCCCCCCTGTCCCGGTCTCACCGGCCCTTCGCTCCCCGGCAGCTACACCAGGGACCACCCGCTCTTCTTGCAGCTGAAGGACTATTTCTGGGTGAAGACGCCGTCGCTCTACGAGCTGCCCTACGGCACCAAGGGAAGCGGTGAGCTCCGGCCGTCTGTCCGGCCGTCCTCCTCCCGCTCCCCACGCATTTCAGCCCCCCTGTTAATTTTTTGGGGGGCGGGGAGGGACTATTTTATTGTTTCCTCCTCCTCAGCAAGGTTTCTGCTTGCCTTTTTTTTTTTTTTTTTCTTTTATGCTTGATTTTTTTAGACTTTGGGGCACGTATCTCCTCGCCCCGGGTGCGCGTGGTCCCTGTAAAAGGGTTTTTAGGGTGGGCCGGGCTTTGCTGAGCCCCGGGGAGGGGTTCGGGGCGGGAGCCGCCTCGCTCACCTTCTCCTCACCCTTCCTTTGCAGAAGAAGTCCTCCTGCGCTTGCTGTCCATCACCCACTACTCCCTGCCCGAGAGCATCCGGAGGTAACGCTGGGGGGGTTTTGGGGGGGCTTTTCTGGCTTTCTCATCGTTGGCCTCTTGGGAGGGGGGGAGTTTGCTCATGGTGGGGCCAAGGTTTGGACAAGGTGGACCTCCACCACCCAGGCAGGGTGGACGGGCGCTTTGTGGAACGGGGACCTCGCCCGGGGGTCTGGGGGGGGGTTAAACCCACCTCGGTTTAGGGCTGGGCTGGGTGAGAACGGGGGGGTTCTTTCTCCCCCAGCCTGAAGTGCCGGAGGTGCGCGGTGGTGGGCAACGGCCACCGGCTCCGCAACAGCTCCATGGGGGAGACCATCGACACCTACGACGTGGTGATCAGGTAACGGCGCGCCCCGCTGAGCCCTCCCCGCTGCCGGCTGCGTGCGGCCTTGACCCCCCCACCCTCCTCCTCCTCCTCCCAAGGTTGAACAACGCCCCGGTCCACGGCTATGAGCAGGACGTGGGCTCCAAGACCACCATGCGCCTCTTCTACCCCGAGTCGGCCCACTTCGACCCCAGGGCGGAGAACAACCCCGACACCTTGCTGGTGCTGGTGCCCTTCAAGCCCGTGGACTTCCAGTGGATGGAGGCCATCCTCAACGACAAGAAGAGGGTAACGGTGGTGGGGGACCGGGGCCCACCCTTGGGGTCCTGCCTCTCTTACCGGGGTGCTGTTGGCCATCTCCATCTTCTTGTAGGTGCGGAAGGGGTTTTGGAAACAGCCCCCGTTGATCTGGGACGCCAACCCGGAGCACGTGCGCATCCTCAACCCTTACTACATGGAGGTAACCGCTGCTAAGCTGCTCAACCTCTCCATGAAGCAACCACGGAAGGTCAAGCAGGTAAGGGGTTGGGGGTTCCCGGGCGCCCTGCACCCCCCTCTCCAAGGGACGACGTCCCCCCCTGCGGCTCTCTGCACGTCTTCTCCTCCAGAAGCCCACCACGGGGTTGTTGGCCATCACCTTGGCGCTCCACTTCTGCGACCTGGTGCACATCGCGGGCTTCGGCTACCCCGACTCGGCCGACAAGAAGCAGACCATTCACTACTACGAGCAGATCACGCTCAAGTCCATGGCGGTAAGCGTCTTGCCCCAGCTCCCCTTCCCCCCATGGGCGTTGAGGGCCACCTTGGGGTGGTCCTCACCACCTTCTCCCCGTGGCCAAAGGTCTCTGTGGGCGCGGGGGAGAGTTGGGTGTCTGCGTGCGAGCTGGGGGGGCTTGGGCATAGTCCTGTCTCTCCTTTTGGGGGGCTCCTCGCTTGAGGTGAAGGTTGGAGGGTCCACGCTGGTGGGGTGGATGAGGTGGAGGTCCTGGGGTGGTGGGGATGGAGGGAAACCACGCCATGTCACACCCTGCTCCCCGTCCCGCAGGCGTCGGAGCACAACGTCTCGCACGAGGCCGTGGCCATCAAGCGGATGCTGGAGCTGGGGCTCGTCAGGAACCTCACCTACTTCTGAGGCCACCAAGGACTCGGGGGGCTGGGGGGGGGGCCGCGCCGGACCGCGGCTCCCAGGGATTGGGGGGCGCAGGGAGCCCCGCGGGGCTGAGCCCCCCCGGCGGGGCTGGACGCACTGGAGCTGCCCAGGACCTTGGGGGGGGGGATTTTTTTTTTTGGGGGGGGAACCTCACTCCCAGCGGGCCTGGGGGGTGTGGGGGGGGCAGGAGCCTGTCCTGGCTTTTTTTTTTTTCCCTTAATTCCCTCGTATTCGGACGAGGGCCCCGCTGAGGGGCTGATTTCAGGGGTCCCGGGGAGCAGGAGCCTTTGGGGGACTCAGCGCCTGCCCTGGTGTGTGTCCCCCCCCCAATATTTAATTCCCCCCTCCCTCCACTTTTTTTTTTAAATTTTCTTTTATTTTTAATTTTCTTTTTACCCTCCTGGCTTTAATTTAATTAATTTAAACGCTTATTTATTGTCGAGCCTCTCCCCCCGCCCTGGGGTGCGTGTTGAGGGGGGGGGGTTTGGAAGGGGTGGGGGCGTCGGGCACCCAATAAAGCTGCTGAGGCTGGGCTGGGGGCTCTGGGGCTGAGGGGCTGAGGGGGGGGGACCCAGCATCTCCCCGGGGCCGTTCCCTTACCTGCCGTGCCTCAGTTTCCCCGAGGTTGGGGACCCTTCCCCTCACCATGTCCCCCCCCCCCCCCAAGAGCCGGCACAGGCGTGCCACGAGAAACACCTCTTGTATTGACCGCGGCGCTGCGATACAGCGCGGAGAGGCCCTTCCCGGGGGGGTCCCCGACCCCATCCCACGCGCCAGGACCCCCCCAAACCCCCCCCACCCCCCCCAAGACGGACCCTATAAGTATGGACACGGAACACCAAGAAGGAAGGGAAGGAGGGGAGCGGAGGCGAGCGGCTGGGGAGGCGCGAAGGTGCGTGGTCGGGGCGGGGGGTCCCCAACCCCACGGAGGGGGGGTCCCCAACCCCACGGAGGGTGGGTCCCTAACCCTACGGAGGGGGGTCTCGGCGCGTCCTCGGCGGGGTTGTGCTTAGCGTGGAGCCGGGGACGGATCCGGCCTCCTCCCACCGCCGCCGTTGTCCTGGCCCGGAGCCGTCCCGGGGGCTCAAACGTGCGTCTGCATCCGCCTCTGGAGGGGCCGGCTGGGGTCCGAGTTTTGGGAAGAGGATTGGGAATGGTGGGAGGAGGAGGCGGAAGCCTTGCTGGCCTTGTCGAACTGGACGTAGCCATCCTGCTTGCCGCTGCTGCTGACGCTGCTGTCGCACTGGGTGTCGAGGAAGGAGCTGCTGTCGCTCAGCGAGCCGCGCTGGAACTCACGCTCGCACAGCTCGATGGAGCTGCTGCCCATGCCCAGCACGAAGCGCTGGCTGTAGTCGTAGAGGCGGCTCTGCCCGCTCAAGGTGCTGTAGATGTTGGTGAAGGACATGCCCGTGGGCACCCGCTGCTTGCCGGCCGGGCGCAGGTCGGCCGGGCAGCCCGACAGCGAGATGGTGGGCGTCGAGTGGTGCTCCTTGAAGGTGTTCACGCTGTAGTAGCCGTTGGTGGGGTCCTGCAGGGGTGGGTTGGAAAAGGGAGGAAGGGTTGGTGGCACCCAACCAAGGCGTTGGAGCGTTGTCTCGGGCCGCCAAACGGGCGACGCGCCCCGCCACGGGCTCACCTTCAGGTTCTGGAACTCCTTCTCCTCCTCCTTCAGCACCTCGAGCTGCTTCAGCACCGAATCCTGCTGGAACTCGCCCCGGTCCATCTGAGGAAAGGAGCCAGGCGGGCGTCAGCACCCCCGAGCGCCCGCTGTCCCCACCTCCCGGCCCCCTCCCCGGCAGCGGGATTAAGGGACATGCCTGGGGACACCCCGGCAGGGCGGTGCCGGAGTGCAGCGGTGCCAGGCAGCGCTTCCTGGCATTACAGATCATTTTTTCCCTCTGTTTAGGACTAAAAAGACCTAAAAAGTGAATTACTTAAATCTACCGCACCAAACAACCTCCCCCAAATCTCTTTTTTTGTTGTTTTTTTCCCCTTCTTTTCATCCCTTCCTCCTGAGCCGGCCACTAACGCCTCAAAATCCCAGCTGGGTTCTGGCCTCACCACGATGCTGTAAGGAACGTGAAAGCCTTCATCTTATTTTTGTTTTTCCTGCCTTTTTTTTTTTTAATCTCCCCTGCGGATCGCACGCCTCTGGCCCCATTTCTCCGCCCCGGTGCCGGGATCCCAGCCGCCCCGATCGCAGCCCCAAATCGGCCCCCAAACCCCCTTTTATTGGCCAACTTCTTTTTAAAATTGGTGAGTGGTTGTGGAATTCCACCCTCTGTTCGCCTCCGGAAAGCCTCTGACATGGCTATTACATGCAATAAATTAAAAGTACCCGAGTTTTCCTAGGGAAAAGAAAAAAAAACCAGTTTACAAGAGCCATCGATTTACCAGGGGATACGCAAGCGTCACCGAGGATTAAATTCAGGGCAGCGGAGGGGGGGTTTTTTCGCTCTGCCGGCCCCAGCGATGCCCCAAAGCATCGTGCGGGGTGGGGATGTGGGCGACCGCGTGAACCCCAGCGCGAGGGAGAAGGGGAAGCCTCTCCGCTCCGAGCCCCGAGCTGCACAGGGCACCAACAATTTAATGGTGATTTTTTTTTTTTTTGACGTGGTGGGGCAGTTTCTGCCAGCTGAGGGGTCGCTGGTGCTTCCCAGCGTGGCCGTGCCGCCGGCCGTGGGGTGCTTGGAGCGTTTCTCGGGGAGAAAAAGCAGAGAAAAACGATGTCGTGACAGGTGGGCCGTGGGTAGAAATCAGCCTTGCTCCGAATTTTTGATTTTTTCCTCTTCCACAGGGATCTGAGCTGAGCTCCTGAGTGGCAAACCGTGTCCGGTGTCGATCTGCAGGCTGCGGACGCACCGGGAACGTCCCTCAGAGCAGAGCTTTCAGGATGGGGACAGGAAAGAAAGGCGAGCAAGGAAAAGACCATCAGCCTGGCTGAGGGATGGGCTGTTTTGGCTGTTCCGCCCCAAATATGAACCAAAACAGTGACGCCACACCAGACCCCCTTGGCTTGGGACGCTCTTCCCAGCCGGTCACTTTGGGATCGCCTCTGTTCTGTCTCCTGGCAGCGTGAACGGCTCCTTTAGGCTCATTGGCCCCATTTCACAGATGGGTAAACTGAGGCACGGAGTCCAATCAGCCGGAAATAGCCCCCCCCAGTCACCCGGCCACGATAAGGGAGGAGGTCAGGCCACGTCGGAGCTGCCGACGCTCTTCAAGCCCCTAATCACGGGCCTGGCCCGGCTGAATCGGCGTGCCGGTGCGGGACCTCTCCTGCTGCTGTCGTGATTTATTTTCTCCCAGGAAAGCAGCTCGGCAGGGGCAAGTCGGGACGTGCTGGACCTCAGGAGCTTGGGCCGGGATGGGGAGCCAAAAAGCCGCCAGGAAGCGGCGAGGCGTTGAGCGGAGGGGGGAGCTGCCTGCGAGCCTGCTCTTCGTTAACGCCTGCGCTAATGATCTCTCCGCGCCAGCGCCCGGCGTGGTGATGAGACTCGCGGTTGATATTAAACGGCAAGGTGTGGGGAACGCTGAGGGTGAGGAGATCGTCTCAAAGGACGCTGGTGAGGTTGAGCCCGGGCTGGGAACGCTGCAGGGAGCTTCGGGAAGGCAAAAGGAGACGCAGCGGGGGCAATAACGCCGGCACGGGGAGAAGGGAGAGCAGGGAAGTCTTGGGGTAGGGTGCATTGCCCCCCTCCGCTCCTGCCCGAGAGGTCTCGTCACCGCTCGTTAGCCTGGAGGAGCTTTTTTAGCTCCATCCCTCATTTCCTGGACAAACTCGGAGCCTGGTAACAGGAATCCGTTCGGCATCCGAAGCCGGAGGAGGACGCTCACGCCCGCTGTTGGAAACGGTGAGGAGGGGGATGAGGGAGAGCGGGGCTCCAAGGGGACTCCATGGAGAGAAGAGATGGGGAAGGATTTGCTGGGAATGCTCTTGCCGAGGGCGGGCGAGGATGGGGAGGCTCCGGTCCAGGCAGGGGAGGGGGCTTTGGTGTCTTCTCTGTTCCAAGCGGAGCCAAACTGGCCCAGCATCAGGTTCAGAGCCCGCGGACCAGCCCTTCCCACCTCTCCAACGGCGGAGATCCGACGACGTTACTTCCAGCTGCCGTTATCTTCAGGAAAAGCGCCTGGATTTGCCCGGGAGACGGGGAAAATCGCCGTCTCCCTCTCCAGCGGCCAGGCTGCTGCGCTCTTGGCTTCTTCTATCCGAAAATGCTCGCCTTTACCTGCACTTAAGCAGCCTCTTTGTATCGGTCCGTAACCAAACCACCTCTAGCTGATCAGCTAAAACACGTGAGCTCCAGAAACCTCTCCCCACAAGGCATCTTTTTTCCCAGCTCTCAAATAAATGCCATTTTTTTCCTGCACCGTTTCCATCCCGCCAGCATCCTTACTGGAATGTTCTGCCCACCCCACGCTCCTCAATCCTTTCTCCCCTCCCTGTCGGCTCTTTTACGGCCGCTCGCCTTAATTTGCCTTCTATTTCTCACCCACGACACGACACCGGCACGCGAAAGCAAAGGAAAACGGGGGCTGAGGCGCGGAGAACGGCGGCAACACCACCGCAGCCGGGCTGCGAGGACAGTCTGCGGGCAGAAGGTGGAACTCCTGGGAGCTCAGCCATCAGCCTGAGTGGGAGAACGCGGATCTCAAGAGCAAGGGTCCTGCCCCTGGGGAGGAACGACCCCAGGCACCAGTACAGGCTGGGGGGGAGCTGCTGGAGAGCAGCTCTGGGGAGAGGGACTGGGAGTGGTGGGGGACGACAGGGTGACCATGAGCCAGCAGCGTGCCCTGGGTGCCAAGAAGGCCAATGGGATCCTGGGGTGCATCAAGAAGAGTGTGGCCAGCAGGACGAGGGAGGTTCTCCTCCCCCTCTGCTCTGCCCTGGTGAGGCCCCATCTGCAGTGCTGTGTCCAGTGCTGGGCTCCCCAGTTCAAGAAAGATGAGGAGCTACTGGAGAGAGTCCAGCGGAGGGCGACAAGGATGAGGAGGGGACTGGAGCATCTCTCCTACGAGGAGAGGCTGAGGGAGCTGGGCTTGTTCAGTCTGGAGAAGAGAAGGCTGAGAGGGGACCTTAGAAATGCCTCTAAATATCTGCAGGGTGGGTGTCAGGAGGACAGGGCCAGACTCTTTCCAGTGGTGCCCAGCGACAGGACAAGGGGCAACGGGCACAAACTGAGGCACAGGAAGTTCCAGCTGAACAGGAGGAAGAACTTCTTCCCTCTGAGGGTGACGGAGCCCTGGCCCAGGCTGCCCAGGGAGGCTGTGGAGTCTCCTTCTCTGGAGATATTCCAGCCCCACCTGGATGCGGTGCTGTGCAGCCTGCTGTGGGTGACCCTGCTTGGGCAGGGGGTTGGGCTGGGTGACCCACAGAGGTCCCTTCCAACCCCCACCATGCTGGGATTCTGTGGTTTTTGGAAGAGCATCTTCGCCTCAAGCCTGGGCTCGTTACCATCAAACACTTACCCAGAGTAATTGCTTACAGGGAGAAGTGGATCCTTACCATCAGCTGCTTGATGGTTGGGTGCTCCTCCGCCTCCCTGCCCGAGGCCGGCTCCTTGTGGACGATCTCCACGCGGATGTCGTTCTTGGCCGAGACCACGCCTTTCAGATCTGGGCACAGAGCGAGACAGAGACCGGGTCAGTCGCGGGCGATCGCGGCGCGTCCTCAGCGACCCGACCCATCGCCGGGGTTATCCTGCGGGGCCACGCGAACCCCTCGCCTCCGCGGAGCTCAGATTGCGGCTCAGAGTCCCCACGGGGCCGGGCTGCCTGAACCGATGGCTCTTTGTCCAGAGCACGAGAAATATTGTTCCTAAGGGATGAGCCAGCTCTTCCCTGGAGCCAGGAAGCCCCTGAGAAAAGCGTTCCCCAGGTTTGGGGGTGTAGATGCGTATGGAAAAGGCCAAGAAACAAATAAAAAGGACGTGGCCAGGGCTTTGGGAAGGCGAAAGCGGCTCCAGGCAGCCAGTTTTCACGCAGGGCGGAGAGAAATATTTCTGGAGAGACTCTCTGCCTTCCCAGAAGGTGTCAGGCGTGCTTCGAAAAAAGTCATTTGAGCAAAATTAAACCGAAGGCAGCGAGCAGCAGGAGCGGGACCGGCTGCGCCAAGCCGAGATGAAAAGCAGAGACGGATGCGGCTCTGAGCAGCGAGCTCTAACCCGGCTCCCGGGCTTTGAAGCCCGGCTCCGAGCCCGCAATCTGGCTCTCGCCTCCCAGGATGGCCCTCCCGGACCCAAAAATCGCCTTGAACCTCCGCGCTCGTCAGATCTGCGTCCAGCTGAAGGAACCAGCAGCCGAGCCAGGGCCGCACCGACTCGGAGCTCCGTCCTTGAGTTAATCTTGGCGTCCTGTGCCCTCCATCCACAGCCCTGCTGTCACCCCCCTCCCCGCCCTGACATCGCCAAGGGTGCAGGGCAAAGGGTTTCGCTTGGGAAGTTACCGCTGCTCTTTGGTTTTCCTTGCTGGGACCACGTTCCCGGTGTCGGAGCCTTCGTCTTTAATCACAAGGAGAAGCTAATTACTGTCTTGTGCATCTTCTCCCGGGAGCGTTCCCCCTTAAATAACTCTGGGCCGTTAAGTCACCGAAGATACAACAACAGATGTGCGCAGTAACATCTTGTATTTATTTCTTTTTTTCCTTTTCCAGAGCCTTTTGCAGCATCTCCCCGAAGCAAGGCCAGGACTTGCCTCCCCCAGCTGCGGTCGGTGGCCAGCTGTGGCCATCAGGAGATGCCTTCTCCAGAGTCACTGCGCCAGCCACGGGCTTCGTTTGCCGGCTGCTGTTCGAAAGGATGCAGCGAGGCTCCGGTGTTCGTCCTGGGAGACGAACCTGCAGTCATCCCGGGAGGAAACGAGTCCCTCCGGATAGCCGAGCGCTCCGCTGGTCCCATCGCTCCTGAGCTGAGCTCTGCAAGAGCTCTGCTGGTTTCACGCCACTGACCATGAGGGAAGTCCTCTCCTCGCCTTCTCAGCCCGGTGTTTCTGCCTTCCCAACGCTCACCGGCTGCTGGAGGCAGCATCCAGTTTGTGTTTAGTGCCTGCAAAATGGGGCTAAAAGCCTTCGGCCCTGGGCCAGCGGAGTCTTCCCCCGCGGGGTTCCGCACCCGGAGCGTCACTCAGGGGCCGGTTTGGCCGCGGATGCTCCTGGCTGCTGTGGTTTGGCAGCTCCGAGTGGCTTTTGGAGCCACGGGATGGGGGACCAAGCAGGAATCTCGGGCCGGGGAACCCCCCCTGACACCCTGGGTTTGCTTCGTTAGCACCAGGGCATCCCGCTCCTCTCTCATTCCCGGCCAAGCATCTGCTGAGCTGGTGCCCCCGGTTGGGTCCAGCTCCCCGGAAAAGGCTGAGCAGTTCCTCCTCCTCCTATTTCACTTTGGGGAGATCAGGGCGGGGATCTCCGCTGATCCCTTGGATGATCCCATCCCGCTCGCTTGCTCTGATCCCAGAGAGGAGCAGCGACGAAGCCTTGTGGGAAGCACAGGGCCCCGTGCTCTGGTCCGGGGGTGCTGTCGACCTCCCCCCCCCAGGCATGGGCATCGGGGACTTGCGCTGCAGGAGGAGCTGAAGAACGGCAACGCTGCAGTGAGCGCGCTGGGAAGAGGTCCAGACCCACCAAAAAAGCCCTTTCTAGGTTGGACAGCACTGGGAACACAGCAGAAAAAA
This sequence comes from Opisthocomus hoazin, assembly GCF_030867145.1. Classification (NCBI taxonomy): domain Eukaryota; kingdom Metazoa; phylum Chordata; class Aves; order Opisthocomiformes; family Opisthocomidae; genus Opisthocomus; species Opisthocomus hoazin. Next base: position 8,203,900 of record NC_134437.1, on the reverse strand, counting down.
GGGACTCCAACCAGTGCCAGGCCACCACGTCCCCAGTACACTCTTCCCAGTGTGTATCCTCCCAGTTCTGGCGAGGAAAAACGCCTCTTACTCCCGATTTCCCACTGGGAATCCGAGGGATGAATCACAGGAGATGAGGCTGTTCTCTCCTGCAAGGAACAAGCTCTGCTTTCTGCCCCGAAGACCTCCCCATCCAGCTTGTGAGGGGCTCTCAAACCTGGCGCTCGCACCCCGCCTTCGGTCTGTTCTCGTGGCACGAGAATTAAAATCAAACCGGTTTCTGCGGCGGGAGGCCGTGCGTCCGTACCCAAATCCAGGAGGAGCCCCGTGTCTTTGCTTTGCGAACGATCGAGAGGAAGAGGGGGAAAATAAGGAGAAAAGCAAAGCCAGGGGGTTTCCCAGCACGCACACAGCGAGCTCGGCGTCGAGCAGCTCCTCTTCTCCCCCGGGACCTGAGACGCTCCGGACAATCGTGCTCTTCTCCCTCCTGCTTTGATGCCTTTTCATGCAGCCAAGAATCCTCTTTTTAATTTCCCGGCGTCTTTTTAACGAGGTGACGCGACGCCATGCTGTTTACCCCTCCTTCTCCTCTACCTGCACCTCTGATGTCACTTTAACTTCTGTTCCCACCGCAGCCAGGCTTCCAAACCCACACGTCCCACGTAAAAGCCCTCAGCTGGCTCTGATTTCCCACTCGGAAACACGCATTTTATCTCGGGAAAAACGGAATTAACCCAGAGGCAGAACAGGGAGCGCACACCGAAGAGGGTTTTTAAGCACCGACGTGGCACGGGGAGGACGCTTCTCCCTCTTGGACATCGGGATTTCCCCAGGGGAGGGATTCAGAGCGATCCCTTCATGCTACTGGTGAATTCAACCTCTGATTTCTTTGCAGCCCACTCTGCGTGCCCCCCACCCCGAGGTTTCCACCCCAGCCCTGCCCGAAGCGATGCAGCGGGGCCCGGGGAGACACTTACTCCTCTGGGAGCGGGCGCAGCAGAAGGCGACGATGGTGGCCATCAGCACCAGGAACGCCACGCCGGCCCCCACGGCCACTCCGATGATCACCGCCATCGGCACCGACTCTGCAAAGAGGAAGGAGAGGGAGCATGAAGCCGGGATGAAGGTCGGAGAGGCGGCTTTTCCCCAAGGGACCCACCCCCAGCTACTGGGAAGCGGCTCGGTGATGAGCCCGGGGAGGGTTCTGGGGCCAGGTGGACCTCCTTCCCCGCTCCCTCGTCCCTGCGTGGGTGACGCCGGCGCGGGCTGCCCGTGGGACACCGGCACGCGCTGCGGTTTGTGCAAGCCCTGACCTCTCCGTGCCTCAGTTTCCCCTGGGAGGGAGAGAAGAGAACGGGGCCGGCAGAGTGGGATAACAGCAGCGCCCTGCGGGATCACGAAGGGGCATCTCTAAAGGATGAAAAGCGCGGAAGAAGACAGCATATTAATATTGTTATGGAAGAGAAATGGCACCAGAGCGGGCTGGGAGAGGGGCTGGAGCCGGGACGGAGGGATGGAGCCGGGCACCGGGGAGGCGGCAGCTCAGCCACCTCAGCGGGCGCCGTTCAGCGTCTATGGATGAATTAACCCGAGAGCCACCACTCGCAGCCTCCGCCTGTTTTATATCCCAATCCCCCACCTTCTCTCCTTGCTTTCTCGACTCTGTCACCCTTCCCCGGACCCCTGAGGGGGTACAAGGACGGGAGGGCTGGGATGAAGAGAGCCAGGCAGCTGCGGTGGGCGAGGGCTGCGAGGTGGGGGGGTGCCCTCTCCCCAAAGGAGCAGATATCCATAGGTCCCCAGTTCTGGTCTTTGGAAGCACCCCGTGGGCTCTCGTGAACCCATGGTGAGCCAAACATAAGGGTCACCCTTTGCAGGATGGCTGAGTGTGCCCTCACCACGTTCCTGCACGCCTCCGACGCCTGTTTTCTCCCTGCCTTGCAAATGGATGGGATGAATTCGGGGAAAAACGGACTCAAAGAGGTGGTCCTCCTTCCTCCTCGCCTGCGCAGGTGGGAGACGTGAATGCTGCTGGACCACGTGGGTGATCGAGCTCAGAAGAAAAGCTCGGCGGCCTGATGGCTGACAAGGAACCCATTTCTCGTCGTCCACTGGCGTGGAGCTGGTGTTGACCGTGAATTTCACAGAATCACAGAATGTTCGGGGTTGGAAGGGACCTCTGTGGGTCACCCAGCCCAACCCCCAGATCCTGCCTGTGCCTTCCAGCCTCCCTACGGGGCACGCATCCTTCCTGGTGGGACTGGAGGGAGTCATAATCCCACCAGCATCTTTCCCGGGGAGGCAGCGAAGGGTTTCTTCACTGCTATCTCCTCCCAGCTGGCGCAGGGAGTTATAAAAGCCACGGCGTGTGACCCTTTAGCGGTGGCCACGGGGCCTCATGGGTCCCGAGCCCTACCTTGAGAACCGCAGGGTGATACAAAGACGGTGCTGGGAGCTCAGGCAGCAGATGCTGGAGCTGGGTCCAGCTTGCACCAAGGAGCTCACCCTGAAACCAGCATCCCCCAACACACCACAGCGAGAAAAAACTGGGATTTTCCTTCGCCAGGTAGCCCATGGCGCCTGCTGAAGGCAGTAACTCGCCGTGGGTTTTTTTTGGCTCTCCCAGGGAGTGAAAGGGTGAGAAGACAGGAGCCTGGGGTCCCTGGGAGCGCTTGCAGGGCTGAGTGAGAAGCAGGCGGTGATGGTGATGATGATGCTGGAGAATTATGCAGGGAAAGGGGTGGGGAAAGTGTCCGGGGTTCTCCTGGGCTGAAAACAAAAGGTGACTGCAAGGGGGCAGTGACAGGGACCAGCAGTGGGGATGGTCAACCACATCCCGAAGACAAGGGCGAGCTGAAGAGGAGCAGTTTGCTGTCTACATGCTCCCCTGCTCTGGTGCAGAGGATGAGGAAGGCACAAGGGTGGCACGCACTGCAGCATCTGCCCAAAGATCTGCTCAGCCCTGCTCCAGGCTGCGACGGATGCGCGCTAGCACTCTCCCAAGATAGGATGGGAGGGAACGGCCTCAAGTTGTGTCAGGGGAGGTTCAGATTGGATATTAGGAAATATTTCTTTACTGAAAGAGTGGTCAGACGTTGGACCAGGCTGCCCAGGGCGGTGGTGGAGTCCCCATCCCTGGAGGGGTTCAAAAAATGTGTAGATGTGGAACTTTGGGACATGGATTAGCAGCCATGGTGCGGTTGGGTTGACGGTTGGACTTGATCTTGGAGGTCTCTTCCAACCTTAACGATTCTGTCATTCTACCAGATGCCAAGACAAGGTGATGTCTGCAAATGACCCCGGAAAGTTGTCCTCCTCCCTCTTTTTTGCCCCATAATAGCACTTCGCCTGGGCAGCTGGGGCACAGCAAGGCGGCGCAGGTTTGCAGAGCGGGTCGGTGGCAGAGCGGAGACCGGACCGCTCCGGCTTCCCAGTCCCAGCCCTGCAGCTTTCCTACACCCCTTCCTGCCCTGCCCGGCCCTGCCTGCCCTGCCGGAGCGGGCCGGGAGGAGGACGCCGGCTCCTCAGGTGCGATAATGGCTGGGGACAAGTCACGTTCGCCGTCAGCTCATGATTTCCATACCTGCTTGCATACCAGCTCCTGATTTCATTTCCGTACCTGTTTGAAAATAAAGCAAGTGTCCACAGCCTTGCACAGCCCAAGCGCACACGCCGGTCGGCCCTCTGCTCCGAGTGCCACCCTACGGCCTCCTCAGCCACCCTACGGCGTCCCCCTGCCCAGGGCAGGGGTCTCCCCTCGCATCGCCTCGCAGGGGATGCTCGGATCTCGGAGCCGGCCGTGGACTCGGGACGCTGCGTCGCCGGCTCCGACCCGGCTCGGCCGCCCGGCCGCCCTCCGCCGGGACCCGGGCTCGCCGCTGAGCGCTCCCGCTGACTGGCAGACGACCTGGAAAAAACCACTGGCTCTGTTTGCGTTGGAAGGAGCCCAAGGCTAATTTTCAGGGGTTCATTTAGCTCTGATTTAATCTGGACGGCAGCCTTGCCTATAAATCACGGCTTAATGAGAACAATCCACCTGCCTGCCCTGGCATTTAATAAGAGAGAACTGGAGTCCCTCCAGGAGCTACGCGTTCCTCACAAAAAGGAGTCTCCTGCCGGGTGTCCTGAGGACGCAACCCTCCAGCTAGGGCATCTGGAGGATCTCCACCGCCCTTCCTAGCTCCCTCTTTTACGTCCCGAGAGCTTTTCTGAGCACCTCCTGCCTCTCCCGGTGTCTCCCTGCGCTCACGGCCTGGCCGGGCGCTAATTCCCACTGCCCGACAGCCCCCGCCGGCTCCCCGGCCATGCCCACCTTGCTCTTTCAGCCGGATGATCTCCGTGTCGGAGCCGAAGCTGTTCCAGGCGGTGCAGTTGTAAATGGTTTGGAAATCAGCCCGGACGATGTTGCTGATGGTCAGCGTGGAGATAACGCCCTCGTCCGTGCTGACCGTCTCCACCGTGTAGCGCCCGGAGGTCCCAGACTCCAGGACGTTCTCCTTCCAGGACCAAGCCTGCCAAGCAAGAGAGAAGGGGTCACCCTGGGGCAGGTCTGCCCGCTGCAGGGCACCCTAAGCTGCGGTGAGGCACCCACCATGCCCCATGGCGAGGCGCTGCCCGTGGGATGCTACTCACAATTCGGTCCGGCGGCGGGGTGCTGCGGATGAAGCACTTGATCTGCCCTTTCTGGCCGTGCAGGGCGTGCTGTGTCTGGGTGCTGGAGATGATGGGTGGCCCTGCAAGAGAGAGGAGAGGGCTGCTGACATCTCACACGGCCTCACGTTGCGTCGGGGGGGAGGTTCACATTGGATATTAGGAATAATTTCTTTACTGAAAGAGGGGTCAGGCACTGGAAGAGGCTGCCCAGGGCGGTGGTGGAGTCCCCATCCCTGGAGGGGTTCAAAAAATGTGTGGATGTGGCACTTCAGGACATGGTTTAGCGAGCGTGGTGGTGTTGGGTTGATGGTTGGACTTGATCTTGGAGGTCTTTTCCAACCTTCATGATCGTGTGATTCTATGGGTGCCTGCAACACGAGGTGCTGGTGGCAACATGGGCGGTGTTAGCAGAGCCCCGGAGAGACATCAGGGTCTCCCTTTGAGAGGGGGCAACAGCAGAAGGACACAGAGCGGGGGCTTCACTTGAAGGCCCTGCTGGTTTTCTCCAAAGCCCCCCCAAAAGCGCCAGGGTCTCCCTGTCTCTCTTCCCGCATCCCTGGCGTTGGCCGGCGATTCCATCACCCAGCGGCCATCTCCTTGGTGAACCTGGCCTCCGAGAAGGGCTCTTTGCTCCAGAAGTGAAGCAACAGCCCAGCCCACCCGGATTTCCTCTTCTCCAGATCTGTGAAGCAACCCTGACGCTAATTGCTCCCCAGGGACTTGAGGAAGCCGTAGGAAGGTAGAAGGAGACACTACCGGGCAGCTGCTACCTGCAAGCCACCATCGGTGACCTGCAATCAGCCTGCCCCATCATGGAATCACAGAATGTTCGGGGTTGGAAGGGACCTCTGTGGGTCACCCAGTCCAACCCCCTGCCCAAGCAGGGTCACCCAGAGCAGGCTGCACAGGCCCTTGTCCAGACAGGTCTATGCGGTGGAGAAATTCCTGCTGGAAGAACCTTGGGACCCCACCAGCTGGGCTCTCTCGCACCGTCTGGATGCCGAAGGAGCCCGGCACAGCTAGCAAAGCCTCTCTCCCTGAGCTTGGGAAGGGAAATGTCCTTGTCCTGCCTGGGTGGACATCCTGAAGGCACGGTTGGGAGAAAAGGGGTTGGAGAGGAGAGCACGGCTCGGCGGGGATCAGCGTGTCCCCCACTCTTGCACCCCAGGGGAGCAGCACAAGAGCTGGGATCCTAATTGCCGTTTATTAGCCTCCTTCGTCAAAGCAGATCGGCATTTCTAGGGGCGGCTTGCTGCCAGCAGAAAAGAAAACAGCGACAGGGATGCAGGGCAGGCAGCGCAGGGCGAGGGGCTCCACAGCTGAGGTGCTCCTTGAAGAAAAGTCTCCGGGATTTGGGGTAAAGTGGGGAGAAGCCTCGGCCTTCGCTCTCCATATCCGATGCAAGAGCAGAACCGTAATGTAAAGATGGCCCTGAAGGTGCGCCGGGGCTTCTTCCTCGTGGATGGGACATGTGATGGGACCCGTTTGGTCCCGCCGTCCTCCAAGGGTGGCACAAGGCATGTCAGGATGAGCTTCTTGGCTAGCTGACCATGCGCTGGGTGATCCTCCTGCTCGCCTGCCCTGACGAACCCGAAGCCAACGGAGGCAAGAGCAGCGATGGAACCTGTAGGCCAGGCCTAAATAATAAAAAAGAAAGCCACCTTCTTTCTATTTCAACGGCTGTATATGACTTATAAATTCTGGAAGCGCTCCAAGACTGGGCGACGCTAGAGAAAAATGGCTTAATAATCATTAAAAGGATCATTTTCCCCAAGGAGAGCGGATTTTAAATGGCACAAATGCCAGCGGCTTTGGGCTTTATTATTGCTTCAGGAGTTCAGAGCCGAAGGCTTATCATCATGATAACAGCCTATGACTAAAGACCATTTGTGAGATGAACATGCCCAGAAATAACAGCGCGGAGTTGCAGCCTCTTCACATTTGGGGCCGGCGTTTGATTCTCCACCGGGCTCGGGCTCCTAATGAGAGCTGCCAGTCTCCGGCGTGGCATTCAGCGCCAAGCGTGAGACAGCCCACGGGCAGGAAAAAGGCTTTAAACAATGTTGCTATGGATATAAATGACGGAGCCATCGGCTGCGGTTATTTTTAGCGCGCTGGTGCCGATTTATTTGCGCGGTCCTTGGCGGCTCGCGCAAAAGGGAAGGCAGCTTGCTGACTCGGGAGCCTTGGAGGAACGAAAGGACGGCCTCGACTTCTTCCAGCCTGCTTGAGCCCATCTGAACCTCTCCTCCCAAGCCCTCAAAGTGTTGGAAATGGTTTGGCAGGAGATGTCCTCCAGAAGCCCTGGGCTGGCTCGTGCTGCCCGGTATTGTGAGGGACCATCCTAAGGTCTCCACCCGCAAGCAGCGGTGGAGATGCGCTCGGTGAAGCCCTCAACGGGTGTCAGCTGAGGGGACATCACGATGTTCTCCTGACCCTGCTGTGTTCCAAGCTCTCTGGTAGGCTGGGCTTGCTCGCTGGGGTGAATCCCAGGCAAATTAAATCCGGAATTAGGCACCCGGGGTTGTCCAGCCCTTGGAACAAACCTTGTCTTGCAGAGCAAGGCGGGCAGGGGTGGTGGTCCCTGCTCAGCACCCCCTACCAAGCCTGGACGACGCATGGACGGACCGCACCGCAGGCAGTCCTGCTGCAGAGGTGATCTTGGGGTGCTTCTCCTACCAGGGTGGGAGCTGCAGCCGGGCTTGTGTGCAGTCAGGAGCATCGAGAGGCTTTGGGGGCTGCAAATCCGACTGCTGCTGATTTCTGATGGCACCGACAGTTCCTCGCTTCCTTCTTGCCTCTGCTGCTCCAGCCCTGCCAAACGCTGCTCATTTGCATAATCTTCCTTCCCATTAACGAGACCCTGAATCGTATCTGCTTCCTTTCAGGCTGGTGGCCGCGCGCTCCGGCTCGGGGACGGGCTGCCAGCCCCTCTCTGCAACCGCAGACCCGGCCGGCGAGGGCAGGAGGATGCTCCCCCACCCCAGCATCGTGCCACCGCGGCTTCTGACCGCTCCGAGAGTGGATGGCCTGCTACAGGCTCAGGCTGGGTGGGGTGAAGACCCCCTCCAACGGGGTCCCTGTGCTTTTGGGGGGATGGATCAGCCCCTTCAAAGCCCGATCGCAGCTAACCCAGGACAGACACTTCTAAATGCCTAATTTTACTGCGATGAATCCCAGCCCCCAGAGGAAGGCACCTGGTAATACCAAGACAATCGTATCACCTTCTGGATTTAAAATGACTTGAAAATATGAAGCGTTCAGCTTCCCTCTCAAATTACAGTGGGAAAGATTTTTGGTAGAATTTATGAGCTGGATTAGACACACCATGCCACGCTCCCGCTGCTCTGGCTGCAGGATGGGCTGCCAAGTCCCAGTGCTTGGTGGATGCTGGACCTGGGGACGCTGCTCCGGGGCTTGCCCACCTCGGTTCTCCTCGCTGGGAGGGCCAGGAGACCACCTCGACCTCGAGGTGTGGGATTCTCCCTTGGTGTGGGGCCCAACGCCCGTGATGGCGCGTCCCAACATGGTCACCTCGGGCTGGCATCGAACCCCGGCAGCAGATTCCCCAGCAGCACATCCCGGCAGGACGGGATGCTGGCGGCAGTCGCCTGCCGGGAGCTGCTCAAGGCTGAGCGGCGAACCTTGCGTCACGGATATCATTTCCTCCCCCGTCAGCTCTGCAAGGCGAAGAGCTCGGCGGCGGCGCGAGCTGCAGAGCTCTCGAGAGAAGCTTTTCCACGCCGCAAAACAGCCCTGAGCCCGCCGAGCGCTTTGCTCCGCGTTCAAGGCGGCCGCGCGCCTGGTAGGTGTCAGGAAAGGAGCAGGTTCTTTGTTTCTGCTAATTTGTTGCTCTGTTTTCCGCGAGCTGGTTTAATTGTAATTAAAACCCCGGCAGCCGCCGGGGAAGGAGCGTGCAGGCGCCGAGGAGCTGAGTTGAAGTCAAGGGGGTGGCTGGTTTTCAGTCCCCTGCTGCGTTGCCCTCGGCTTCCCTTTCTAGCGTTCTCCGCATTTCAAATTCACGCTTGCCCGTTGCTGCTTCCCCGCTTCGTTTCTTCTCTCTGTGACAGTGAGCAGGGACTGAAGCCCGCCAGTCTGTCACGCAGGTGAGAGACAATGCAAAATTCATTCTCTATTTATACCGTTTGCAGCCTGCCTGGCTCTTTCCCTTCCAGATTTAGGCTGAAGTTCGTTATCGGCTGCGGTGGGGTCCTGGGCAGGTCCTCATTAAACTCTGCAGCGCTTCCCAGCTCGGGGTTCGGCGAGGGTGCGGGCCACATCCTGACGCCGCGCTGGGCGAGCCCCAAGCAGCCGTGGAGGAGCTACGTGGCCCTGCTGCCTCGCACGGGTAACCTCACGTGGGCTCTGAGGGAGCGACGGGGCTGCCGGTCTCGCATCCAGGCTCAGCTCCCAGCTCTCTGGCTGTACAACAGAGCCAAGAGCGCTCTCCGACCTTGCAAGGTTTTTGCAAGATAAATCTATTAAAGATTTAAAGACGCCAGCTCCCAGCTGCTCAATAAACCCCTGTTGATAATAAGGAACCAAGCGGGTCTCAGATAATGTTAGGGGTTGGTTTTTTTTTTGCTTTAACCCACGCATCTCCAGGAAAATGAACGCAAAATCCAATTTACTGGTATCGCCCGCAGGGCAGAACCCTTCCCCGATCCACTGTGGGTGGGATTTGCTCCGAAAGTGGATCTCCAAGGGGCTAATTTGGCCACACGAGCCGTCAGAGCAACGGGAACAGAGCAAGGAGACGGCGGGACGGAACAGCAAGAGGAAAGCAAGAGGTACCGTTGACGGTGAGCGTCACCTCCCGCTCCCCCGCGCCCACCCGCGGGACCACGGCTCGGCACACGTATTTCCCAGCGTCTTCCTGGCGGACGGACTTCAGGGTCAGCTTGTTCTCGTTGCTCAGGACCTGGAAGAGAGGAGGGGGTGGATTTCAGGGGGAGCGGTGCGGAGCTGAACGGGAGATGCGCGTTACGAGCGCCGGAGCAGCCCAGAGAAAACCAAGTGGGTGAGCCCGAAGTCTTAATGCGGCACGGAAATACCACTTATTGCTGTTGACCACGGAATAAAGAAACAACCCAGTTTTGGGGGGAAAATATAAGCCCTTTTTCCTATTCATTTGAATTTTTACAAACTCCAGCTCTGCAAGAAGTTCAAGACACAGGAGAAAAATCTTGGCGGCTGCGGTGACACAACTGCCTTGCAACCTGGAGCAGAAAAGCCTTCGAGAGAAGCACGCTCCACACTTGCCTTTCCACCTTTGCAGGGTCGACTCGGGGATTTCCGACCCAGCTGTGGTGGGAGACCAACCTGGAGAGCTGGCAGGGTCTGGATCGCTGGGGAAATCTCAGCTGCTTTTGGCAAGCCCCACCCCTTACAGACCGGCTGCAACGCGGCTATCAGTCACGCTGCCCTCCTGCCCCGGCAGTGCAATTAGCAGCTTTATTAAACCTCCAAAACTGCTGAAGCAGAGGGATCTGGCTGAGGCTGTCAGCAGAATCCCGGCGCTGGTGGTATTTACAACGCCGTGGCAGGTCGAAAACAAGCAACGTGGCTTTTGGAGCTAATTCCTCCCGGTTGCCCTGGCTGCTCTCCCCCAGGACTCCACAGGCTGGGGACCTCTCCTCCTTCCAGCATCCGCTTGCTCGGTGAGCCCCGGGCTCTGCTGGTTGCTGCTCCCACAGCCGATGCCTCGGGGAACTGGCGCTCACGCAGAGCCCTCAGTGGTGGCTGGATGTGGATCTGGGTCTCCCTGTAGCATGAAGATGGGGGGGGTCTCCCTCCTAACCTGGCACGAGGCGCAGACAGTGAGTTTCAGATCCCTTTTAGAGCCGCTGTTTTAGCATCGTTTGCAAATATCCACAGAATCATGAAGGTTGGAGAAGACCTCCAAGATCATCAAGTCCAACCGTCAACCCAACCCCACCACGCCTGCTAAACCATGTCCCCAAGTGCCACATCCACACGGTTTTTGAACCCCTCCAGGGATGGGGACTCCACCACTGCGCTGGGCAGCCTGTTCTGATGCTTCACTACTTTTTTCAGTAAAGAAATTTTTCCTAATATCCAACCTGAACCTCCCCTGGCGCAACTTGAGGCCAAACGCCTGTGCTTACTTGGCCTCCCCCTCTCCGGTCTCTGATTTGTTTCCTTCTGGGAAAGCAGGAGGAAAGACGGCAATCCCGTCGGACCCCGACCTGGCCCTGAAAGTGGAAGGGTTGGGAAAAAAGCAGCCCTGATCCCACCTCCCACCGCGGCGGCGCTGGGGCTGGACCGTGAGGGTCAGGAAGCCTTCATCCCTTCATCCTCGCTGCGCACGGCTCCTCTCGGCCACCCTGCCCGCTCCGGCAGCTTTAGAGAAAGCGAAATAGCAGTCTACGGCGGGAGAGTATTGCCTAGAATCGTAAAAAACCCTGAGAAACCACAACCACGGCTGCGGGATGGGAAACTGCCCGGGGATTATTGACCCCTGGGATTCCTTAGCTGATCTGAGCCATCAGCTCTCCCCAGTCTGTAATTAATTCCCAGGAGATGGCCTTCGCTGAGGTCCTTACGGTTCGGGAAAAAAATAACCCAGCAGTTAACGCCTCGATGGCTGCTCCCCTCCTTGGTCCGTGCCCGGCGAGGAGAGCGACTCAGCCCGTCCGTCTGGCTCCCGTGCCGGTCCAGCTCTCTGCGATCACCTCGTCTTGAGCTGCGTTGTCTCCTCGATGTCGGGACACACCTGCCCAGACGGAGCCGAAAGACGCTTTCCAAACCCAAACCTGGGTTGCGCCTTCTGGATGAGTTTCACCTCTCAGCCGTCCTTCAGCTCCTCAACGTGGCTTTGCTCAGCCCTCCTGTCTGGAAAGAGGGGATCGGAGCATCTCACGCCTCCCTGGGCTGAGCCATGATGAATATCTGCAAAGCTCCTCACGTTCTTCAGGACAAATGAGACGTGGGGAAGTCTGCTGCTGGGGTGAAGGCGTTAGGACGTGAGCTCTCAGGTCTGGAGGCCAGAAGGGACCATCCCAGAGAGGACCACACACAGGAGGTCTGCAGAAGTGCTGCCCGTCAGAGAGTGATGCTCTGGCCTCTGTTCAACCATCACAGGAATCAATTCTCCTTCTGTTGGGACCCCTTCGCAAACATCTCCTGAGGGCGAGGGCTGGAAGGTGGCCGTGCTGGGATTCGACGCGGCGGACAACCTGCCGCCTCGGTCCCTTGGCGGCGGCGATGGCGCTGATTTTCAGGAGTTTGGTTTTTCCCTTCGCCTCTCCCAGGTGGGACTCCAGGCCCGACTTCCCAGCCTGCCACCCGAATGCCTCGTGGATTCGCACACGCTTTCAGCCAAAACGTTACAATAAAACCTTCAGTGCTTAATGCACTGCTCTGGGCTAACTGGGGACACTCACTCATGGTGGGAGCTGCTGCTCTGCCACGCCGTGTTGTCCCCCGCGTTGGGAGGAGCCTTGTAGGGCCAGCGTTTGTCCAGCCAGGAGCTCCCAGCGCGTAGGTACGGGCTCTGCTCCCAGATGGGGAGCTTCATGCAGTGTTTCGTGCCCCAAATGTGCCATTTCCCACCGCCCCGGCAGCGATTCTTACCACTCCTGAGCCTCGCTTCATCCAGACGATGGTGAGAGACGGGTTCCCAGTCCAGGCACAGTTGAAGACCGCGTCGGAGCCCAGGTCGACGAGGAGGGACTGCGGTTCTGTCGCCATCCTTGGCCCAACTGCACAGAGGAGAGCGGAGTTACTCGCAGTGATGGGCTGTGTCAACCAGAAACCCTCAAACCAAAGAGGTCACCATGTCAGAGGAAGCAGCGGTGGGTCTTGATGGACCTATGGGTCACAGCCATGTCAGACCCCCAAATAAAGAAGAGCCTGAGACAGGTGCCTGCTGCAACCCCGCAATGACCAGCTCCCCAAGGACCACCACCACGACCCGTGCGCTCATAAGGCAGGACAAAACTACGGGTCCCACCACGAGAGCAATCACAAAGACTGAGCTGCAAGAGAGCCCAGCAAGTCCTGGTCGCCCTGGGCAAGTCAGATCTAGCCGTGTCCCCTTCCCGTTCATTTTCAGCAGCTCTGCTGGCCCCACGGAGCCCTGGGAAGCCATTCTCCAGCTGACAGATCACTTACAGTAGACGTCCACGGTCCTGCTGATGTTTGTGCTGCCCAGCGCGTTGGTGACCTCGCAGGAGACGGGCTCGAAGAAGAAGGTGTGGTCCACGATGGTTTCGTAGAAGTCACCGGACGCTTCCTTTATAACCTGGCCTTTTTTCGCCCACCTGTTGAAGAAGAAGGAGCGTTACCGTGGTGCCGTTTTGCGTTGCTTGCCATCGACACGTGCGCCGTGGTCGCAGTGCTGGGGGGGCAGCGGGCCGTAGGGCTTTCGGAGGGACATGCGCTCGCCCTCGGCGTTGTCTGCCTCATCCCCAGGTTTTGGAGGTGACACCAAAGCAACGCGTATGCATATCCCTACCGAAACGTTTCCAAAAGAAAGCAAAATTGCTGGCTTTCCCGGGGAATCCACCTTATTCCTCAGGGTCCTCCAGGACAAGGGGCAATGGGCACAAACTGAGGCACAGGAAGTTCCGTCTGAACACGAGGAAGAACTTCTTCTCTCTGAGGGTGACGGAGCACTGGAACAGGCTGCCCAGGGAGGCTGTGGAGTCTCCTTCTCTGGAGATATTCAAGACCCACCTGGACAAGGTCCTGTGCAGCTTGCTGTAGGTGACCCTGCTTGGGCAGGGTGGTTGGACTAGATGACCCACAGAGGTCCCTTCCAACCCCTACTATTCTGTGATTCTGTGATTCTGTTGTGGGGCAGGGGTGGAAGGACCCAAGTGACAGGAGGGCCGGGACATGGACAGGGATGGGGACATGCTGATGGGGAACCACAGTGCCAGGGGAGCAGCCCCTTTCCGAACGCTTGCCAACCAACACCACTGGTCCTTCGCCGTTGAGACCACTAAAAACCTTTTCAGCTTCCCTCCGCTTTCACCCTTTTCTTCTTCTTCTTTTTATTTTTCCCTCCAATCAAAGCGAACTTTATCCCTCCAAGGCAGCTGAAATAACATCACCCTGAAAAGCCACGCTGGCATTTGCAACACTGCAACGTGCAAATTGTCTTGGAGAGCAAGCTGTCAACTCAGCACTCGAATTAAGCCGCTGTTTGCCAAACAACGAGCAAATGTGACCTAATGGGGCACCATCTGGCAACCTGCCACTCTGGAGCGGGTGGGAAAGACGGGAGAAGCTGTCAGGCCACGTGAAGCTCCAGCCGCTCGTTGGGGGAAGGGAAAGAAAGAGCAGGCAGCAGCCTGGGGGGTGGAAAAAAAAAAGTAATAACCCTCCCCAAACAACCGGCGGGTAAATTCGTGGGAAGAAGATTGCCCTGAGGGATCTCCGTCCCCGTTGTCTTGGGGTTGTCCTCCTTTGGCTGCGTTGGGTGGGTTGGGATGTTTGGACAGTTGGCATGTTTGGTTGGGATGTTGGTCCGGTTCTGGGCTCCCCAGTTCAAGAAAGATGAGGAGCTACTGGAGAGAGTCCAGCGGAGGGCTACGAGGATGAGGAGGGGACATCTCTCCTACGAGGAAAGGCTGAGGGTGCTGGGCTTGTTCAGCCTGGAGAAGAGAAGGCTGAGAGGGGACCTTAGAAATGCCTCTAAATATCTGCAGGGTGAGTGTCAGAAGGACGGGGCCAAGCTCTTTCCAGTGGTGCCCAGCGACAGGACAAGGGCCAACGGACACAAACGGAAGCAGAGGAAGTTCCAGCTGAAGATGAGGAAGAACTTCTTCCCTCTGAGGGTGACGGAGCCCTGGCCCAGGCTGCCCAGGGAGGCTGTGGAGTCTCCTTCTCTGGAGATATTCCAGCCCCACCTGGACGCGGTGCTGTGCAGCCTGCTCTGGGTGACCCTGCTTGGGCAGGGGGTTGGGCTGGGTGACCCACAGAGGTCCCTGCCAACCCTGACCATCCTGTGATTCTGTGACAAGGTGGGGTGGGCTGGGGACAGACGCAGGTGCTGGGAGCTGGACTTGGCCATCAGGCTCCAGAGGGACGAGCCATGGAGGCTGCTTCCCACGCGGGGTCGGTGGTGGTGGGGGTGCTGGGGAAGATGTCCCCTTTGAGGCAAACAGCATCTGCTCATGGTTCTCCCACAGGTCTCCTGCTCCTGCCTATACTGCTCTCTGCAAGCCCCCTCTGCTCGCTGGGTCACGCATGGTTCCCCTCACTTTAACGCCAGACTCATGTTGCCCCACGGCCAACCAAAGACAACTGGAGCTGCAACGGACTCAAAGAGGGACTTTAGGCACCAATGGCTTCCCCAAGTGTCTCCACGGGGCCAGAGCAAGAGCGAAACGCCGGGCCACGGCAGGCTGGAAAACACTCTGACAGCGCTGCCAGAGCAGATTCCCCCGGCGCCTGCTAACGTGAACCTGATTGAATCAGGACAGCTGACCTGCAAGGCTTCACCCACCACCCGATGACACCGGCGTTTTGCAGGAGATGTACGAGCGGTACGGATGGGATCCGCGCTCTCGTTTCATTTATCTCCGCGCCTCTAACAGATGCTGACCGGCCACTTCAGCTTCCCTACCCTCCCTTCCTCCTCGGGCTCCTCCTTCAAGAATGAATCCGGAGACACCGCTTTTATTTCGCTTCGTGTGTTAATGGGGGTGGTTCCTCGTATGGAGAAACCAGCACCAGCGACAGCGTCCGAGTGCTGCTCCACAGGTTTCCATGGTCCATGATGCTTTGGAGATGCCTTTCTCCTTCCAGAGGGAACTGCAGCCCAAGCCAAGGGGCTTGCGAGAGGTCGACCAGCAAGGCTGAGCTCAGCATCATGCTTCCCTGCCTCCTGATGGGATCTGCCACCTCCTGGCTGCTGGAACGATGCTGCCCGTCATGGAGAGCATCTGCCAGCGCTTGTCCCTTGGGGATGCTCCTCCTCCCCGGGCTGTGGCAGGAGACATCTGCTGAGCCCCGATATCTCGTCCCTGAAGCCTTGCACAGGTTGTGGGGTGGAGAAGAGGCACGTCCTCGTTTCCTCCAGTTTGTTTCTTCTCGTCAAAATGCCACACCTCAGCAACAAGATGAAGGAGAGCAAGCAGGATGGAAGGTAGAAACAGGGAAACTTCAGCTGATGAACACGGGAAGACGCTGTGCTTTCTGTCAGGAGCATTTCTGCTCCGTCAAGCTCCTCTTGCGACTTTGCCTCCGCAGAGGCTCCCGGCCACGAGCAGATTTCCAGCCTCTGAAGGGTTGTCTTCTGCTCCTCAGGTGCTCATGGGAAGCACTGGGGACATGAAGCCATTTCCTCGCAGCAGGCAATGGGACGGGGTGAGCGCGGCACCAAACCCGTGTGGAAATCCATCACTTCTCTTGTGCTGGCATTTTCCTGGTTATTTTGCATAAAAACAACCTTCCCTGCTCCGTGAAGGAAAAGGAAGAGGTTTCAAGATGAGGATTAAAGTGACTTGTGAGGTCTCTGGGTCACGTCCTCACAGCCTGCCTGCAGATCCTCCACCCAGCAGAGACACGGAGGGCATCGGGGCTTGGAAACCAGACGGAGAAGTGTCCAAGAGCGGGTTCGAGCTGGGCAGACTTCGGGTGAGATCCTCCTGGATGCTGCAGAAGGAAGCAGAGCGGAGGGCAAGGTCTCCAAGCGCTGTCTGAC
Source organism: Opisthocomus hoazin (assembly GCF_030867145.1). NCBI lineage: Eukaryota > Metazoa > Chordata > Aves > Opisthocomiformes > Opisthocomidae > Opisthocomus > Opisthocomus hoazin. Next base: position 8,187,570 of record NC_134437.1, on the reverse strand, counting down.
TTGGCAGCGGCGCGGGAACACACGGCCCAACACCCGCGGCGTGGTGCTTTATGTATTTGCTCAAAACCCATCGCTTCCGCAGAACCGGATTTCCCGAGCGCGGAGACGTGTCACAAACCGCAATTTTTCATGCTCCAGCAGAGATCAAGGTTCCTGCTCCAGTTTTCCCAGGCTTAACACTGCTAAATCAATGTGGCTGAACAAGCGGTATAGATCTTTTATAATGTCAAATTGGTTTTTAATAACGACAGCTGATAACTCTCTTGTAAAGCTTCCCGTGATGTGCTCGTGGACAGCCAGAAGGCAAGCTACTCGTGTTTTTAACAAGCCCATCACACGTCTCACTCACCTATTAACCTTCCAGTAATTATTTATGAACAGAATCTGAACAAAACAGAGCCCACAAGATGCGGAGGATGCTCCAGCAGCCCCATCCACCACCTCCACCGCTTCGGCTCTTCATAATTTCTTCCTAATGCCTCCCCGGCCTTCTTGCATCGAGCCTGGCTCCCGGCCAGCGCCCCTTGTCCTACCGCCCTGGAGAGCGGGGGCTTCTTTCATTTATATTGTTACCTTGAAGGTATTTATAGATTGCAAACGCCTTGCCCGGGGTCTTTTCCAGGCTGTATAAATCTACCTTCTTCAGTCTCTCCTCGTGTGGCTCAGCCACTGAGCTCACCTGTCGTTTTTCACCCCTGTTTTTTTTTCCTAAGCCAAACCGGGTTGGAGGGGGCGTAGGGACAGGTCTGTGCACCGTTGTGTCCCACCCACCCCTGTGCCGAGACGGCCCCAGGATGGGGGTGAGGGTCTGCTCCTGGGGCTCCTGCCCAAAGGACCTCTTCCCATGGTTTCCTTGGGCTTGCCACGCTGAAGGTTGGCACGGCAAGAGGGGATGCCGTGGGCCCTGTCCTCCCCAACCCAAGCTTCTCAGGTGGTCCTCGTGGGGCGGCAGTGGCAGCGTCGCCGTGAGATGCCTTCACTGCCCACTCTTTACCACCAACAGGGACCTTTTGAGGACCTGGTTCCAAACTCACCATGTCTCCCTGCTATCCCACGTCGTACGGCCAACGCAGACCTAGCATCCTATCTGCTCCCGTCCCCTCGGGCTTCGCACATTTTCTCCTCTTCCGTTCTCTTCCCCAAGCACCGTCTCCGCCTGTCGCCCCAGCCGGGCGTTTCTTCCCCTCCGGGCTGAGTTTCGTTTTGTGATTTCCTTCCCCACATTTCTAACCTGTGTTCGTTTTTTTTCTGGCCTCTCTGGAGGGCGTGCCCAGTGCCTCCCAATTCAGTATGGCCTGGAAATTGAATCGGCCCGGGTGATGGAGGAAAACAAATTTCAACCAGGAAACAGATACTTCGATCCAAGCTTCAAAGGGATTATTACAGACAGCAAAGAAAAAATGGTAATTAAAGAGCAACAGAAAAACTACCTGTACTGGGTCCTTTTCACACTTCAGAGGGAGGGGGAGACTTTTCTCAGGAGACATTCTCCAGGGAAATAGCATTTTTTGGACTCCATCGATCGCCTCCCAGCTAAGAGTGCACACAAGCAAACAAGAAAGGACAGTCTGGGATGTGCTCGCTGACGAGCAATGCCATGGCTTTGTTTCACTTTTCATACGCCGGTGTTTCTTCAACGACCCGCTGTGGTTTCTGAAGGAAACCCGCCGAACGCCGGGATGAAGCTCCCGTGCTCCCTCCCAGGGTCTCGGTGGAAGATGCTCAGCTGAGCCGCCTTCTGCACAAGGGGTTTTCACCCAGCAGCTCCATCGCTTCCCTCTGATGTCCTTGTTTCTGGCCAGGCCTCCAGGCTCGTGGAGCCCACGAAGAGCTAACCGTGTTCGCAGCAAGAGCATGACATGCCCTGTAGAGTGTTGGTGCGTAGAGGAGCATCGCTAGCGAGCGCTTCGCCTGCCCGAGCGCTGCCCAAGCTCGCTGTAAGAAATAAATTCCTCTGTCTGCGGTACCAGGGCTTGTAATTCTTCAACAAACAGCGTGCGTGAAGAAGCTATTTACTTTTCCCTCTGAGGGTGACGGAGCAGTGGAACAGGCTGCCCAGGGAGGTTGTGGAGTCTCCTTCTCTGGAGATATTCAAGACCTGCCTGGACAAGGTCCTGTGCAGCCTGCTCTGGGTGACCCTGGTTTGGCAGGGGGGTTGGACTGGGTGACCCACAGAGGTCCCTTCCAACCCCTACCATTCTGTGATTCTGTTGTCATAATCAAAATCTCTGCATCTCTGCATCTCTTTACAGCCCAGGGAGGGCTGTAGGACATGTACATGCTCTTTATGAAGCTCCTCATGCGGCCACGGCTCTCTCCAGCACCTCCCAGCAGCACAGGGACAACGGGAGGGCGTCACAAGCACCCACCCCGCAGCACAGCGGTGCCGGGGCTCCCCGCGACGCCCCGTCAAGCCCTGCGTAAATCCGTTCTGCGGGCTACGTGGATCCCTGCTAAGCAGGGTTTTCGCAGCTGCCAGCGGCACGCGTCCCGGCAGAGCGGCTGCTCGGATGGCGTGGAACCCAGGGAAGTGGAGTGCATCGTGGTTTTTAATTAACAACTCAAAGTAAAGCGGTTGCTTGCTGTACAAATTGTGTTTACCAAGAATGACTTAAAATAGATAAATATTTTCTTGGACGCGTTTTAATTGCTCAATAAAAGTACCAAGAACACCCACAAATACCTTCAATAAACACATGGCTCAGGGAATGAATTAATTAACATTTCATTCCTGGGAACGGCTATTAATTGCTGCAAATCGCCCGGAGAATGGGTTTTGCGGCTTTATTGCCAGCAGCACCTTCGATCCTCAGTGCCGTGAGAGCGGCAGAGTCCCCTCTCCTCCTCAGACCAGAGCCGTCCCCGCGCGTGACGGCTGCCAGCGGGACGCTGCGAGCGCTACCCCGCATCCTTCCGCTCTCCCCGTGACCCCGGCATCCTCCGCGGCGAGGAGCTGACGCAGGACGGCGTTTCACGGGCGACGTGCTGGCATCCCTCCGCGGAGGTCCGTGCCGGGCGAGTTATTTCGTTATTAAAAGTAAATTTCCATAATGGTGATCGATGGGGTTCTTCCCTTCTCCTGCCTGCTCCCTCCCTAATGAAGACGTGTGGGCCCCGTGTGGTTCCTCAGCTGCGCGTCCGCCGTCCTCCCTCCTTGTTCATTTATCAGCCGGCGCAAGCGATAGGGAATCTCTCCACCACCTAAATTACAGGGCTGGGCCTTCCAGCTTGGGGTTTAATCAAGTTCAGGAGAGCCCCGAGCAAAGCGGCGAGCATCCTTGCCGATGGCGAGCTGGTCCTTGAGCCCGCGGGCTGGGGAGCAATGGTGACGGCACCCAGCTGCTGGGAGAGGTCACCAGTGGTCACCCCCCACCCAGGAGATGGGATGCTGAAGGAAAGGCTGCCAAGCCTCCAGCCCCCGTCCCGATGAACCTCCATCTATGCATGGCTACCTCAACAACGGCCTCTTCCCCAGCCTCTCTGTCCCCGACGTGGGCATCTCGGCTCCACCGCGAAGTGAACTCCAGGTCCTGACGGTGGAGATGCTGCACCTCGCAGCAGAGGTGCCAACCTTGCTGATCTCCCCCATCTGTTTTTTTTTTCCCCATGTGGCTTGTCTTCAGAAACAAATAAACAGCGAGAAAGATTGCAACTTTTCCCCAAATTTGAAAGGTTCAGACTTGAATCTCAGACAAGGACATGTTTGGTGTCTGACTGTGCTTGCTGTGATACACCAGTTGCCGCTACTGGGGTCTGATTGTTTTTAAACACTCTGGGGTTTTGATGATAATAATAACACCTCGCTCCGCAGAAGAAACCTGTGGCTTGATTTCCCGTCTCATCTCAGCTTCGGCATTCCCCCTCCTGCCAAGCCAGGAGCCTGATTGCTCATCAAACTGCAGTCTTCAAGGGCGGTGCCTGCCTTCGGAGCATGGGGTTTGCATCTCCTCCTTGCCAACAGCAAGGCCCCACGGGTGGGAAAAAAGCAGAGGGGCTACTGAAAGCTCCCGAAATCACGTCTGAAGATGGGCAACGGGAGCCCAGCTCTCTGGAGA